>NC_056729.1:1764071440-1764173940 GCF_019279795.1 Protopterus annectens | reverse complement strand
CCCCTATGTCAAAGGTGATGTCCCTGCAGATTAACATTTATTTATTTAACATTTGTTTATATTATTAACAACACCCTAAGCTCTAAATCAGTGGTGAGAGATTTGGGCACACAGGTTTACGGCAACATTACTTTTGATCACCATGTCTCCTCGGTGGTAAGGAAGGCCTTCTATGTTGCTCACCTCATAAACAAGGTCTCTAGAGCAAAAGAGGTTATAACCAGCCTGTACTCTGCCCTTATTAGGCCATTAATAAAGTACAATGCTCCCTTTGGTATGTACCTAAACCGGCACCTGCAGCAAGTGGAGAGACCTTAAAGTTTCCTCTGCAAGAAAATTCAGGGTCTTCAGCACATATCTTACTTGGACAGACTGAAATTGCTGTCACTATACTCTGTATCATATACTCAGAGGTGACCTGTGCCTTGCATACAGAGCAATCTCTGATGCTGCCTTAATAGAAATGATGCACAATCCTAAGTCAAATGGTACATGATCCACTTCCTTTTGGGACCTTAACCTAGCATGTGACATCATCAGGACTTGCTGGAGAGACAGATATGTCTCCCAGAGGTTGCCTGTCCTCTGGAATAAACTTACAATACAGGTTAAACAGAGCCCATCGTTAACCCCTTTTAAGCGTAACTTGGATGATTGGATGGGAAAACACAAATTCACCCCAGGGGTTTCACTTGTGTCCCTCATGGATCGGAGCAGTTGGTGCTGATTTAGGTCTGCTTATAACATAGACCATATATCTAGACCCTTATGGGAACAAGGGTTGAACTTGACTATTCTTTTAAGGGTCCTAGGGTCATTAGCCTAGTAACCTCCTATGAACCTATGAACATAGGGAAGATGCTGTAGAAGTGTCACAGATAGCTCCCTGTTGTATCCTCACACAATTTCTGACAGCAATGTGCACCAAGGTACATGAACACTGCACTGGAGTACACACCTGAGAAGGCAGCACAGGTGATTACTGTATGCATCACTCCCCACTTGCCATGTGCAGGGATGCAAGAAATTGTGTAAGCTTATCTGGGGGATTCAATGGTAGGCCACCAATGGGAACATCCCTCGACCCCTTGTTCCAGAGAACACTGGTGGCTACATGAAGGGTCATGTCAGGACACTATCAATGACAAGCCCCCGAGGATCTATTGGGACCTCCCACAGTGTTAATCATGTTGGTAAGGTCAGTCCACACTTCATTCTTTCAAACTGTATTTTTTAGACATCGAAGGAGTCTCCATCCATGCTGGTGAAAAAACAGCTATTATAATCTCATTTTTCTGTGGCAAAAAATTATCACCCCTATGTCTGTTTGCAATTTGGAAGACATTTATATGCACGTGATTAGATTAATGTGGGGGCCCACATATGGAGATGATTATGTTATCAGCTTATGTCAATTTACTCTGTCTGTATTACTGTGCACTGCAAAATTATGTGAAATAGTTCCTGTCTCATGCAGTAGTGTGACATATAAAACAACATGTGTGATATGAAAATAAATGTCTAAATACATGAATACCATCATAACTTGTGATACCTGTAGAGGTTGCATGTGAGATGTGAACCCATTACAGTGGATTTCACAGCAGTTGAAGGCCAATAACAACAACACTATGTCACATGATCACTACATTCTGCATGTACTTCACATTAATATGCTACTCATAACATGTGTGCAAAACAATAATGTTGGATGGCTGTCAGACACATCCTGTGTTGTCAATAGATGTTATGCAACACAAGCTAAACAGACAACCTGCAGAAAAAAAAAGCAGACATAGTAACCTGAACTGTTATGCATGAACAGGTATATGAGCACAATAGCAGACATAGTAACCTGAACTGTTATGCATGAATAGCTATATGAGCACAATAACAGACATAATAACCTGAACTGTTATGCATGAATAGCTATATGGGCACAATCAATAGTGAGCAATCAATGCTATCCCCAATTTCATCTGTATGAGATAAAATTCAGTGAGAACTACTATTATATTACACTTAGAAAATATCTGTGAGGTAACAATTAAACAACTTACAGAAACTGTCAGAAAGCCCAATTTTCTGTAATCATACCATAGACAGTACAAGGTACCCAGACATAAGCACAGATATACCCCCGGATTCAGCAAACGTCCATGCAGGAATAACTTATTCTTGCACGGAAGCGACCGTGGCTGTTCAGCATGGCAGCGTGCCATGCATATGTATGAAGGTGTGCTGCTGTGGTGTAAAATGGACACAGGTCTGGGTATGAGTGCAGGGGCTGTGTCTGAGAGCAGTGCTGTCACAATACACATGCTCCTTGAACACTAGAATTGCTGTACGGCAATTTAAAATGAGTGAGAATAATCATAACACCCCCAATCCATCAGGGTAAAACATCTGGACAAAGCCATAAGGGACAATCGTCCCTACAAAGCCAGAAAGTTGATAGAATATCAGGTTCAGCATTAGCATGGATATTCTGAAGGGTACAAATTAAAAAATACAACAAATAAATTGTTTTTTTTTTTGAGATATACTATAAAATTTAAGTGTAGCTGCATGGGTGTGCCCGTTGTTTAGCTATTCTTAGCCCAGCTGAAAAGGCAGGATAAGTTAAAAAGCAATAGACAGCCAGCATAAACATAAGTGCAATAATGTAGAAGTTAGAGCATACGCCTTGCATGTAGTCATTCATGGTTCGAGCCTCTCCAAAGCCAATTCCATTTTGTATGTGTAAACATTACAATTGTAATTTATTTGTATATTTATGTAGGCAGTAACTTATTTTTCTCAACCAGAGTATTGTATTAGGTCCAGATATGAGGTGTCAGTGTAATAAAGTAGTGAAACCTCCATATAAACACAAGTGCCCCATACAGTATAATCACACAAGAATAAATTAATTACAGCACATTGGGGGATGTCAGGGAAGGTAAATAAATCTATATTATGTAATGAATGATGAAGCAATCCCATACAGATGTTAGTCCAATATAATAAAACATAAGCAATTCTAAGCATTGCACAGCTATGCTGACCAGGTGTAAGCATTGTGCACATATGAATACTAAGCAACGAATAACCCAGCTAAGGGGATTTGCCCATTGGTAAGCAATGCTGAACCTGCCCCTTTAAGCACTACCAACCATAGCTTAGCTTAGCTCAGCATTTTCTAAACCATGTAATTATGGGAAAGGGTGGGAAATCAGACATATTGAAACCCCGCAGGCAGGAATACAGCTCATAACTGGTTGTAGCTCTTCACTGTAGTCAGTATGGCAGGTGTCGGAGAGTGCATGCACTTTTGGCCACAGTGCTGGGACATACAGGAGTTCAAAGTCATGGTAGGACTCCTGGTAAAACAACATGATGTGATACTGCTGCAGGACCAGTACCAGGGCTCCCAATATAAAGCAGAAGCCTGGGAAAGTCTTGCCCATGATCTCACCAGTGCCACTGGTACCCCTTGGACTGGTGACCAGGTCTGGCACCACTATACCAACTTGAAACAGAGGAAGAGGGAGCTCTTGGAACAGTGGATCCAAGAAGCAAGGGAGGTGATGTCCCAGCAGTGTGTAAGTATTCATAGCAATAACTGTTTACCAAAGTCCAGCCTGTGTATGTGATGGATAGGTATGCATAAATGTTTCTCTATTTTCATTACAGCTCCAGCTGAGCAGGCTGTGAACCAGGAAGCCCATGACAGCAGGTTACAAAGGCTGTGTCATGAGGCTGGTGAGTAACAATCCTGCCTGTAGTAGTCATACCAAATAAATATAAAGGAGTAAAATATCACCTGGCAGTATAAAATATGTGTATGGTTTCTACTGAATAAACCAGACAATATGACAGTAATAGTCCCATATAGGTCATATTTAAATAAAAGTGTAACTGCCTGGCAATAAAGTTCTAAATCCTGAACTGGTTGTGTTTACTCTGGTATTGTATGGCCTGACATTTTGCATTTACCAAGATCTGACATCCAAATAGTAATGTTGCGTTAACCACTGTTTCTGACACTGCTGCATAAAAAATATGTCTAGGAATATCTGTATAAGAATGTTGAAATTACAAAGTCATATTGTACAACCAAGAGAGACTTAGAAAGAAAACACTGAAGGAAAAGATAGCAGTTTCTAAATAGTTCACTCTGATGAAGCGCAAATTGTTGGCGCTGGTTAGCTCAGTTGGTTAGCGTGTGGTGCTAATAACGCCAAGGTTGCGGGTTTGATCTCTGTACGGGCCAACTACCTTGGGGTGGGAGGTTGGCATAATCCCGGCATTCAAACCATGGCTGTGTCTGCAATGAATTGTATTTTTAGCAGACACAGCCATGGTTTGGATCCTGGGAGTGGTAGTAAGCTGTATGCATAATCATACTAACAACCAAAAGGAGTACGGCTGGTATAAAAGAAACAATAAACAACACAAAACCAGTCACCAAGTGCAGCGGACCACAGCTGTGTTCAAGATGTAAACCAAGAAACTGCCATGACGTGTTTCCTGTGAGAAATAAACTGGGAACTAAACCTCCAGTTAAAATCAAATTTTAATGTAGAAAACTGCCACAACACCTTTTCACTATTAATACATGGCATAGAAGAAACAATAAACAACACAAAACCAGTCACCAAGTGCAGTGGACCACAGCTGTGTTCAAGATGTAAACCAAGAAACTGCCACGACACGTTTCCTGTGAACAATAAACTGGGAATGAAACCTCCAGTTAAAATCAAATTTTAATGTAGAAAACTGCCACAACATGTTTTCACTATTAATACATGCATAATCATACCTCTTAACTGTACAGACTTTTACAGAAGGTCCAGATGTTTGGTTGATATTTTGGCCTGTTCCTCTTTTTTCCTGGCAAATCACTGGGATGATCTCAGGATTGTAGTCACTAAATAATGACATACATTTGAGTTTCAGACTTCAAATTCTTCAGAAAATGTATATTAAGACAAATCCCATTATTCTAGCAACTTTGTAAGTTTATAGAGTAATATTTATAATAGGTCCCTATTTGTACCTCATTTTATCAAGCTTTGTCCAGATTTTTTGCATTAAGAGGTTGAGAGATATGTGCATAATTTTAACTAGGAATCTGGGAATATGTGTTGAAACAGTCAGGTACTGTTAACAAATATTCCCTCCACAGGTCTGCCAGGAAAGAGATGTAGAATTTAGCTATAAGACAGTTGAAGTATACACTGTGTACAAACATACCACTGCCCAAACCAAGGCCATAGGGTATTGTAATAATACCTGTAGAGTAATGATTAGAGCAATGATCATTAAAGTTGTGAGTACTGCAAGGATATACATGTTGTTAATTGACATCTCTCCCCCCCACCATATCTGCAACAATAATCTAAACACACAAATCAATGAGCATGTTTTACACCAAACCTACTGTTGGGACATATGTCCTATTGTTCAACAAATATTAAAATGTCTTTCTATTAATGTCCCATGTTGAAAGACTGTTATTGGTGGCCTGTTGCTATCAATGTAACCTGCATGCCGTTGTAATGGCCATTGTGGATCCATATATGCATGTGTTCTGTTTGCTATGCAACTGTTCCAAATCTGTTGTTTTTGGGTTAATGGGAATATCTAGGCATGCTGTTATAACTAATCCTGCATTGTGTTGACTATTACTAACCCACATATGTTCTAAAACTGCAACACCATAGCACGTTTGGGAAGGCAGTTCCCAGCAGACCCACCTCTCCCATCTCATCTGGCCATGGCATCGGGCACCAGCATGTCTGGGACCCACCCCGGGACCTCCTCATCTGCTGGTCCTGAATCACCTTTGGATGGAACCCCCTCAGTGGATGGGGCTCGTCTCTCCCTGGGAGTGGGTGCGGATGGGATGCTGTCACCAGAAATCAGGTCTGGCGATTGGTGCATGGCAAGCTCTGAAAGGAGTTTGGAGATCTACTATGCCAGCTTGAGGGCTGCATGGCACAATTAGAGGATCAGCCTGCCCCTTCTGCTGAGCCCCAGCACAGCCACCTTAGGGGCCGTTAAGATGCAATGGTGAATGCTCATGAGTGGGGACCTCAGTCCCACTATTTCCATTTGGGTGCTCATGAGCTTCCGATTTCCAAACACCCCTCCCTGTCCAAGGTGTTTACCCCCCACATATGTTATATACTGCCCCTGTATGATGTCTTGTCTGTCTTGTCTGTCTACCTACCCAAACTACCTCCCCAAATATACCTACTATCCTTCCCCAACATTCCACTCTCACCTTTAAAAAAATAGAAAAGGGCAATCTGTTCCCCCAAAAAATTTTCACCCCAAACATAGCTGCCCATTTCACATACATGTCCACTGGACACATGTAATCTGGTCTAATTGGCTTCACAACACATTATTGTTGTCTTCACCCCTCTCTCAGGGGTTTGAGTGTCCAAATATACTTCCAAATTCAGTATATGCAAAGCTGTTGCTGTAGAAGAAATAAACAGCTATGGACCTTCTCTACACATTCCTAGCTACTTTCCCTATTGTCTTTCCTTCTGCATGCCCCGCTTTTTACCACTTTCCTATCGCCTATTTTTTCTTTTCAAGAAATTAGCATAGGGGTAAGCATGAGTAAACAGTAGTTATTGGGATTAAGCCTGTTTGTGCAGTGATAAGTAATGCCTACACAGATTAAGCACTTTTAAGGCAAACTATCTAGAAGCATATTTAACTGGAAATTAGCATTGCTTACCACCACACAAACCCACTTACTACTGCCTTAATCACTCTGTATCCAACAGCCTTTGGTCTGCCCAACAACAAAGGAATGAGCCCTTGCAAGTCTCAAACCCAAGACCTTACACACCACAGCTACAGCAATTTACCACTAAGCCATCTGAGTTGTAGATATGGCCGATGTTTTCTCAAATGTATCATGCAGCACAGTCATTCAGCAGTAGGGAAAATGTATTTATATATGTATGTATATATGATGGTTAGGAGGGTGGCCTAATCATTAAGGTGTATGCCTTACAAGCACAAGGTGAGGGGTTTGAGACTCACAAGGGATAGTTGGCTAAGCTTAAAATGGCTTGCAAGGGCAATTAGGCTAGTACTAACCTATGAACCTATGTGTGTAGAAATATATATACATATATATATATATATATATATATATATAGGTTCATAGCTAAGTACTAGGTTATTGGCCCTAGGGCCTATATAAGCCTAGCCAAAAAAGTTACTCTGGCTTTTGCCACACAGGAAAATTATTTTCCTGTGCCACTGTTGAACAGAGCCACAGAAGTGATCCAGGGGTTGAATTTCCTATTTCCCATCCAATCATCAAGATGTTTCTTGAAGAGTTCGAATGAGGAGCTTTGTTTGATATAGGTAGGTAGTTTGTTCCAGAGTATGGGAAGTCTCTGGGCCGGGAATCTATCCCTCCAGCATGTTCTGTTTATTGTGGTGACAAGGTTTAGGTCCCTAGAACATGTAGCTTGGAGGTATTTGTATTTCTTTAAGTGGAGCATGTCCAACAGCTCTGGGTTTGACATAGCTTTGTATGTTAGGCAGAGATCACCTCTGAGTAGGCGATATGCAACGAAGTAAAGCTGGAGATTTTTGAGACGGTCTGCATAGGGCATCTGTTTGAGGCTGGTAATCCTCTTTGTGAGTTATTTCTGCGGCCTTTCCAGTTGTTGTAGATGTCTTGTGAGGTACATACCAAAAGGGGAGTTGTACTCTATAATGGGTCTAATGAGTGACAAGCAGAGGGGAACAATGACTTCTTTTTTCCTGGATGAGAAAACATTTGTGATGAGGTGTGCCACATAGAAGGATTTCCTCACTGCTGTGGTGATGTGGTAATCAAAGGAGAGACTACTGTCCACCTGAGTTCCAAGCTTTCTTATCACACTTTCGGTGTTAAGTTTGCTACCACCTATTTGTTAGTTCATAGGTACAGAGTTTTCACCAAAGGGGATGACAATGCACTTTTTGGCATTGAGCTTGAGGCCTTGGTTTTGACAACAGGCATCTGTCTCAGTGAGGCCCTTTTGTAGGATATCCACATCATTAGGAGTTTCGATTATGGCTCTTTGTTTGTAGTCATCTGCGAACTTCATTAGCCAAAGACAATCTGTATTAACCTGGTCTTCAGAGAAGTAGATACCAAGCAGGAGAAGACCCAGGACTGAACCTTGTTGTACTCCACTTGTCACTGGTCTAAAATCGAATTTGGAGTCTGCTACTTTCACAGTGTGGGTTCTGTCAGTGAGCCAGTTGGCAACCCATCTTGTGACATAGGGATTTATACCTAGTTTTGTGAGTTTATCTATAATTCCAGAGTGGGAGATGGTGTCAAAAGCCTTGGCAAGATCTAGATTGGCTGTGTGAACCACCTTATTCTCATCTACGGCTTTGGTGACTGCTTCAAAGAAGTCTATCAGGTTTAGGAAACATGATCTGCCTTTTACAAACCCAAACTGGGTGGGGTCCAGAGTTTGGAGATTACCAATGTCTTTATTTATAAGTACCATGATGATACATTCCATGGCCTTGCAGACCAGGCTCATCAAGCTAATGGGGCGGTAGTTCCCAGGGTCCGTGGTGGATTCCCCCTTTTTGGAGTTGTATAACTGTTGCTGTGCCCATTCAATGGGCACAAAGCCTGAGGTGAGGCTATGACTGAACATGGTACTAAGGTGGGGTGCCAGTTCATTCCTTAGTCTGTGTAGAACACAGCTTGGTATGTAGTTAGGTCCTATGGATGCTGTGTTCTTGGCTTTGGAGAGTGTTGTTTTTACCTGTGCAGCTGTGATTACAGGAACTTTGCATTCTTCCAGTATAGAGATGGGCCTTTTAAGGGGTGGGGGAGGGGTAAAGATAGCACTTCATTTATCTGCCAGGATGTTGGCAATATCAGTTGGTTCTGCATATTTAGTGCCCTTGTGCTGTAACTCAGAGCAGATCTGAGTGTTGCCATTGAGAAGTGTGACATAGCTATAGAATGCTTTGTGGTTGTCTTTAGAATCAGTGGTGATTTTGTTTTCGTAACTAGCTTTGGAGGATTTTATGAGGGAGCTCAGCTTCTTACTGAGGCTGACCAAGGAGTTCCTCCAATAATGGGATTTTACTCTCTTTTGCAACAGTTTCTTTCTTCTGTTGTAGAGTTTGTTTATGGCAGGGGACCACCAGATTGGCTTCATTTTTTGGAGGATAGCATCCTGGTTCTGTTTGGGATAGCACGATCCATGCACTTGTGTAAGTACTTATAAAGTGCAATTGTGTAGGATTCAGCAGTCATACCTCTATTGTCCATCTGCATGGGCGTCATGAAGTTTGCCACTTCTGTCTTAAGAAACATGATGTTGGCTTTGGAGACATTTTCTATGGTAGTTTCCCTAATGGGGGGTGGAGGCGGGATGTGGATGTCTAGGGGGAATAGCTTATGGTCACATCTGACCAATGAGGAATTGACCTTTGGTGTGTAACACCCATCAACCATGTTGGTAATGACCAGGTCTAGGATATTGCTACCCCTGGTGGGGGTGTGGATAAGTTGATCCAAGGCATTGGAATTTATGAATTCTAGAAAAAGTTGAGCAAAAGAGTTGGTACATGAGTAGTTTTCTCAGTTAATGGTGGGGTAGTTGAAATCACCCATTATTAGGGTGTTGGGTTGTACTTTAATATTTTCTAGTGTATCAAGAAATGAGGAGTGGGAATCCTGGGGCATGGTGGGGGATCTGTAGCAAGCTACAATCTGGATTGCAGTCTTGCCCAGAGTTAGTTGCACTTGGGTAATCTCGGATGCATTATGCTGAGAAACTAGCCTGGAGGAGTGGATATGGACACACCTCCACCTTTAGTGTTTTGGTCCAGGTTAGGTGGCTGAAAGGTGTGGTATGAATTATAGCCTGATAATGCAGGGGTGCTCTCTGGAGCCTTGAACCAGGTCTCTGACACTGCACAGATGTCGATGTTCTCCATTTTAAGGAGTGCCTCGAGTGACTGCATTTTGATGTTTAGACTTCTAGCATTAAGTAGCATTACCCTCAGATTTTGCTTGCTTATACCTGTTACGGTGGTGAATTTTCCATTTGAACCTTGCCTAAAAAAGGCACTATAGGGGTGTCAAGAGCCTTAGCCATTATCCGGAATCCCAAGGGTGACAGGTGCAGGCCATCTCTGGCAAAGCATCATGGTCTGTCGATCATGTCATCCCAGGCAGAGAGATACTGGATCCCCTTAGAATGACACCAGAAGCTTAGCCAATTCTTGAAGTCACTATTTCTACATAGGTTCATAGGTTCATAGGTAGGTACTAGGCTACTGGCCCTAGGGCCTATATAAGCCTAGCCAAAACATGTACCCTGGCTTTCACCACCCAAGAAAATTATTTTCCTGTGCCCCTGTTGAGCAGAGCCACAGAAGTGATCCCTGGGGGTGAATTTCCCATTTCCCATCCAATCATCAAGATTTTTCTTGAAGAGTGCTAATGAGGAGCTCTGTTGGACATAGATAGGTAGTCTGTTCCAGAGTATGGGAAGTCTCTGGGACAGGAATCTATCCCTCCAGCATGTTCTGTTTATTGTGGTGACAAGGTTTAGGTCCCTAGAGCGTGTAGCTTGGAGGGATTGGGATTTCTTTAAGTGGAGCATGTCCAACAGCTCTGGGTTTGACATAGCTTTGTATGTTAGGCAGAGATTGCCCTTGAGTAGGCGATATGCAATGGAGTAAAGCTGTAGTTTTTTGAGACGGTCTGCATAGGGCATCTGTTTGAAGCCAGTAATTCTCTTTGTGAGGTATTTCTGTGGTCTTTCCAGTTGTTGTAGATGTCTTGTGAGGTACATACCAAAAGGGGCATTGTACTCTATAATGGGTCTAATGAGTGATGAGTAGAGGGAAACAATGACCTCTTTTATTCTGGATGACAATCCTTTTGTGATGAGATGAGCCATGTAGAAGGACTTTCTGACCACTGTGGCGATGTGATTATCAAAGGAGAGACTACTGTCCACCTGTGTCCCAAGGTCTCTTATCACATTTTTGGTATTAAGTAGACTGTGGTAGTTCATGGGTACAGAGTTTTTTACCAAAAGGGATGACAATACACTTTTTGGCATTGAGCTTCAGGCCATGGCTTTGACACCAGGTATCTGTATCAGTGAGGCCCTTTTGTAGTTTGTCCACATCGTTAGGAGTTTCGATTATGGCTCCTAGTTTGCAGTCATCTGCAAACTTTGTTAGCCAAAGACCTTCTGTGTTAGCCTGCACTTCAGAGAAGTAGATCCCAAAACAGGAGGGGACCCAAGACTGAACCCTGTGGTACTCCACTTGTCACTGGTCTGAAGTCGGATTTGGAATAAACTACTTTCACAGTGTGAGTTCTGTCCTTGAGCAAGTTGGTGACCCATCTTGTGACATAGGGATTTATACCTAGTTTAGTGAGCTTATCTATAATTCCAGAGTGGGGGATGGTGTCGAATGCCTTGGCAAGATCTAGATAAGCTGTGTGAACCATTTTACCCTCATCTATGGCTTTGGTGACTGCTTCAAAGAAGTCAATCAGGTTTAGGAGACATGATCTGCCTTTTACAAATCCAAACTGGGTAGGGTCCAGAGTCTGGAGATTACCAATGTCTTTGTTTATGAGTTCCACGATGATACGTTCCATGGCCTTGCAGACCAGGCTCATCAGGTTAATGGGGTGGTAGTTCCTGGGGTCCATTGTGGCTTCCCCTTTGTGGAGTGGGATAACCGTCGCGGTGCGCCATTCAGTGGGTACAAAGCCTGAGGTGAGGCTATGATTGAACATGGTACTTAGGTAGGATGCCAGTTCATTCTGTAGTTTGTGTAGAACACAGCCTGGGATATTGTCAGGTCCCATGGATGCTGTGTTCTTGACTTTGGAGAGTGTGTTTTTTACCTGTGCAGCCGTGATTATAGGAACTTTGCATTCTTCTGGTATAGAGATGGGCCCTTTAGGGGGTGAGAGGGGGTTAAAGTTAGCACTGAACCTATCTGCTAGGATGTTGGCAATATCAGTTGGTTCTGTATATTTAGTGCCATTGTGTGTGTGTGTGTGTGTGTGTATGTGTGTGTGTGTGTGTGTGTGTGTGTGTGTATATATATATATATATATATATATATATATATATATATATATATATATATATATATATATATATTCATGTATGTATGTATTGCATTTGGACATTGGCTCCACACTCTGAACCTCTTACTGCAACAAGTCTGACCAAAGGTTGTGTAAATGGGGGTAAAGGAGCCCAAACTAGGTACATCTTGTAATTATAGCCCTTATCCCATCCTCCACAGCTGACCTGTTCTGCCTTGCAACCAAATAATAAGGCCTGGCAAGTCCTGGACTCAGGGCCTTATAAACTATGATCAAAGCAATGTACCATTACACTATCTGAGCCCTACAAAATAGTGATGACATTCCAAACATTTCAGTTAGTACAGCTATCCAACAGCAGGGAGAAGAGTCTGTAGGATCAGTCAGGTAGTCTATATATACATGTATGGAGATGCATTTATGTGGACAATTATATACATGAAACATATATATATATATATATATATATATATATATATATATACATAGAGATATATACATCCATGTTCATATACACATATATGCATACATACATATATATAGAAAGGTTAATACATATATATATAAATATAAATATATGTATATGTAAATATACAGAAATATATGACAGCTACAAAGACATGGCAATCAGAGGGTCATGCTTCTGCACACTGGAATTCTAAATCTGGAAACTCACTCACTGGAAGTATTCCTTAAAATGGGGAATAATGACATATGTGCTGTAACAGAGAGCTGGATAAAGGAAGCAGGACAGTTAGAAAGTACATAGCCAACAGGTTATTCTTTAGGATGAATGTATTGAAAGATACACATCTGAAACTGAAAGGTTTGCTATTACTACATGACAGCAGTCCCCAATGACATGTCCAAAGAACATAGTAGTCTACAGTTAATATCAACATATCAGATCAATATCCAGTAGGAGATACATATAAGCTTACAGCTCAAACACATAGAACACGATACCAAGTACTCAGAGTACATAATGATACCATATACATTAAACTCTTTCTGTCAACCAGTGCACTGTAGCTGGTGTAACATGCAAGTGTGACTACATATAACTTGGGATACTTCCCATGTATGAAACAAATCCAAAGAGAACAGATTGTGGTACTACCCATGTATATCCAGGTGTCCCATACAGTATACTCACACCCCTTGCTACTTTAATGACAGCACATAGACAGGGAATTAAGTACACTTATTAAAGATGTCATTACCCTGCTATTTTATCAGTCTGGAATGTGATCACTGGTTACCAAGGCTAAGCTATGCTTAGCAAATGTAAGCATTGCTTAAATGCAAATGCTAAGCAGATTTGCGCACTGGTAAGTGAAGCCTACATGATGTAAGCACCCCACTTCATTTAACTGTACGTTAGTACCACTTACCATCGGGCAAACCCATGTAACCCGCTGAAAGCTGCTCAAAACTGCCTTAATCACTCTGTATCTGACTGTTCTTGTTCTGCCTAGCAACAAAATAAACAGCCCTTGCAGGTTTTGAACCCAGGACCTTACACACCATAGCGTATGCAATGTACCAGTAAGCCACCTCACCAGGACTTCACTTAACTAGAGACAAGAGTGTAATTAGGAAGGATTGGTATGTATAAATATATATATCTGAATAGAAACATACATAGAGAGAGTGAGATATGTAGGTAAACCCATATATGTGTACAACAACATATAGATATATTACCAATAAATACTGAGGTGTATATATATATATATATATATATATATATATATATATATATATATATATATGTGTGTGTGTGTGTGTGTGTGTATATATATATATATATATATATATATATATATATATATATATACACACATACACAAATATACACATATATGTATATATTTACATATATATATATATATATATATATATATATATATGTATATACATACATATATGTACATATACATATATGTACTTTATACTGTACAATGTTTGTTTTTGATGTTTGCATAAATGTGGAGCTTTTCTCCCCGGGCCTCCACTGAAAATGGGTTTCTTTTTGCCCAGTTGGACTTTCCTGGTCAACAACTGCCAATGAATAAATACATTTTATATATATATATATATATATATATATATATATATATATATATATATATGCATACATATCCCAAAATGCCCATACAAACATATGATGCTGATAGACTTCCCAAAACTGAGGCAGCATGCACAGTTGGATACAAAAGCAGCCATGACACTCACATCTGCCCACCAACAGTCCAAAGAAATAAGTGAATATGACACTGCTACAAAATCATGATGGCCATACACAATGGCCAGACATACAACAATCGTTTAGCAAAACAAATAAAAAGTCTGAACATAGCAAAGAAAAATACAACCAGCCGGTAATTCACACATGTTTATTATACTCTGATGTCTTGGCCAAAGCCTTCAAGGAGTAAACATCACCAGAAATACATGCCTTAATCTCAAGAAGCAATTAACACCTAATTACATAATTGAATACACAGCCTCCAATTACACTTGTCATTTAACCCCCTATGTGATAAAGTATCACAGTTAATATTAATACATTGAAGTCTGTACAATTGTCCTTTTATGAATGTGTTATCACACTGAGGAACAGACATTTTCAGAAACAGTATCTTGAGACCCACTACTGGGGGATGACAGCTGTGGAATGTGTCAGAAAGAAAAGAGGTAAGTGGAACATGTAAGCAAGTAATTTAATCTAGTACTTGGTCTGTAATAATGGGAAATACGGTTTGGAGGAATATATGTCCAAGACAAGACATGCTGTGTTAATGTCCTGCTAAACAACTGCTATGGCCATAGCATCTGTCCCTCTCTGCAGTGGGAGATATCACAGACATACCTCTCAACTGTACAGATCCTCACAGAATGTCCACATATTACTATAATGTATTTTTGTCTGTTCCTCCTGAGATCTGTACTTTACTGGCACATAGCTGAGGATTGAAGTCATCAGGTAATGAGAAACACTTGAGTTTGAGATGCCACATTCTTAAGAATACTCATTGTAATGCTAAATGTATCATTCTATAAACTTCCTATGTTTGTAGCAGGTATATTTAAAGTCTGTCCCTATTCATCCCACCATCATTTTAGGCATTGTCCAGATGTGATACTTTGAGAGGTTGTGAGGTGGGGACACAGCTCATGAGCCTGACTCACCTGTGAAGGACAGCTCATATATGCAACTGTAGGGGTGTCTGTCAAACAGTTGTAACTGTGCCACTGCAAGGCCATGGATGTTTTCCATATCCATGTTACCTGTGATTATGAGTATGACACATGCTTGCCTTGTAAAACTAAGACACCTATAAATGGTGTGTACATAGTGCAGTACTGTTACAGACATGTGTGCTGAACTGCATGTGATATATTGAATTAATAACATTCAACTGTACAGTGTTCTGCTGGACAATAAGCACATTTGTGACTGATATCTGCAGTCACATACACATATACCTGTGTTATGTCACCTAAACCATTGGCAGGTCTGTGAGCAATGTTATTGTAACATAATAGCCTACTTATGACTGTTGGACATCTTCCAGGTTATCACAGCGATGTCAAACCCTACTGTGCAATCAGCATACTAATGTATGGTGCAGCTATATTAATACAGTATCAATACTGATGTCACCTTTGACACCCATTTATGTGTGTCATTGTCCAGACATACTGCTGTAACAGGTTGAGAAGTATGATTGAGCAGCAAGACTGTAAATACAGTGTGCCATACTTGCAGTCAATAGAAATATATACCAGGTATTCCCTGAGCACATGTATGCATCCATATGCTCAGCTGGAAGACACAAAACTAATCACATGGGTTTCAAGCACCCAGGTAAATAGGTTGTGCATGTTGCACATGTGTGTTTTATCAGTGTCAGTGCATACAACAGATATATGTGTACAGCTACTGGTGGTTGCATTGCCCTGGCATCTGATGTGGGTACTGAAGTAGGCATGATTATCAGGTCATAATGTTTCTAATCTTGAATGTGATCCCTAACCTGTCCAATTCCATTGCAATACAATCAAAGGTGTTTCTAGGAAGGTGAGCAACTATTGCCAAGTGGAGCTGTGCCATGATGTTAGAGTCCAGACCAAGACAGATGAATGCTGTAACCATCTCAAGAGGTGCATACACAAGTTTAAGGGTGTGCACACTCATTCAACTGGCTTATTGTACAGAGTATTATTTCCATATGTTTTCACTAACCAGATTGTTATATTTTCAATTGAATTGTACAGGCTATAGGTCACACCACAGGTGGGAATTGTTATGAAATGAGTTATTGTGGTGTCATGTTCCAATTGCACAAATACCAAGCAGTGTATCAGGGGTGTGTAGCCTTTATATCCACTGTAGCTATATGGACACAGCAGTACCTGTCCTGTATATCCAGCCTCCACCAAGGTAGAGTAATCCCTTTTGGTGGACAGCAGCAATACACAAACCACATAACAGGTTGCTACATTGGCTGTACAGGGACACGTATGTGCAGGCAACAACCTTGAAGCACTTCCACCTATATCGGAGCAAGCAGGTAAGTTCACAGGTGACGTCCTGTAAGTCTATCTATGACTATGAATCAGACATAGCCACACCACCTAGGACAATTGCAACCGTGTCTCCACATATGTTGTAAGTCTCAGATGAAACAACACAATTCACCCTGTATTAGGGATAAAGAACACCTCATATACACATGCCATGGATATAGGCAACCTGCATCACACAGGTTAGGTGGGAACATCATCACCCTGTCCACCCCAGTCGTACATGGAGATATGCTCATCAACCACACTCCTGCCCACAGCAATGGTGAGCATGTACATATTGGCTACCAATGGCAACAACAGCATATTTTCATGTGGCATGCTAAAATCTGTGTCTGCCTCCTGCATGAACTCAAGCATGTGCTTGGAGCTCCATCACATACCACAGTCAAACACAGACCTGCCACCATAAACACACCTTCCACATGGAAGATGACTACTGTCAACCCTCTACATAGAAATGAATGGAAGATAGATTATGCAATCAATTGTCCAACATTGGGGGAAATCAGATAGCTCAGGGACAGGTGTGTAATGCAAGCTGCTATAGCCATGATAGCTTGGAGGTTTCCGGGGTAGTCTGGATTATTTGCAAGTAATATCCACTGTTGCTGTGCATTTTCACAACCGTATGAGGTCCTGTGACCTTTTTCTGTCCATGTCTTCCAGGTAACATGCAGAGTGCTTGCCTACCAGCATTCTATATTGGGGAAATAGACATCATCACCCAATATGTGATTGGACATTATCCCCTGTCATGTGGACGGAGAACAGGAGATGTGTGGGAGAGGACCGCTCTGTGGAACAGTGTGGTCCACATGGTAAATGATGCTGGACTGCACAGCATAACTTAGTTGCATGTGCAACATCAGCCTACCAACCTAAAATGCCATGCCCATCAATGGGCTGCTGCTGTAGTGAGGGACTGGCTAGACACAGGTGGGGGCCCAGCCATCCAGCCCCCACTGACACCCACAGAGGAGCTCCTCACCACACTTGGGCCACACGCCGAACGCACAATCCATGATGTTGAGGGAAGCATTGTGGAGGTGGGTTGCACACACACATTGGATGAGGAGCGTGTAGGTAAGGGCCCAGTGGGGATTAGTACAGTACTGTATCAGGCATACATGTATCTGTATTGTATCTACATGCATGTGTCAGGTTTGATTATAGTTGTGGATGGGGTTTTCTAATGCACAGAGGTGCACGCCTATGGTGAGGACAGGACATTGTGTATTATTGCGGTTAGTGCTGTAGATGTGCAGACATGCTGCATCCATCCTTTACCAAGGCCACATGTGCATCTGCTGACAAAAACCCCCTCTCATAACTACGTAGGACCCTCTGTTCTGCATATGGGACAGCGGCCTGTAGCTGGTGGTTAACACATTGTTCTGTTGCTGCCTGGCAATACCCCAGGCCTGTGAAGTGCATGCAATTTACCATGCACACAACCATCAGTAATAGCTATATTGCTTTATGTAAGAGCAATATTGCTTGTTGTGCATGTTCACTTGTGCGGGGGTTAACTGTATTGTATCACAGTGGTCACCACTGGGGCCTTTATGACATGAATTCAACATTCCTGTAGCATACATCAGAACTTGTCAGTGCAAATATGTCTGGACAGAGGCAACCAAATTGTGCTGGACAAACGTCCTAAGGTAAAGTTATGCATGACACATTACTGGTATACAGTGGGTATAAATTGTGTACACACCCCTGTTAAGATGCAAGGTGTTCCTGTTACATACTAATTAGAACTACAATATGACAGTCCACACCTCTTTCAGCCTTTAATGTGACCCATAACAGGTATAGTTCACTTGTAAAACCAAGCATCTGTACTCATGTATTGCACCTACAAGGCAGGCCTCCTGTAAGGGCAGCAGATGTCCTATTGTGATAATGTGTCAGTCAGGAATGATACCTCATGCTGCCATATGTGTCTGCACACCCAATGTGGCCTACTTTGCTATAATATCACATACATGGGCATTGTTAAGGCACACAGACAACTTCCAACCGCATATAGGTTTCAAACATATGGATATTCCAGACACATTTGTATAGAGGACTGTGCAATGGTTTAACCTGCTGCATGTGAGGCAGATGCTGTCACCACACTGCATAAAGCAATGACAACGGGAGGTGGTCACCAGCCATGTATGGTATATGCCACACATGATATGATCCTCACACACACACAAACAGTTGCCAGCATTAAGATTAGAACTCCTGCCTATTTCAGTATTCCTACTATAGTGCTACATACTTATAAGATGCGCAACAGAGCTTATACATTTACATCTCTTCCAAAGGTACATCTAAGGTGGATGACATCAACAGGTCTACTAAACTGGAGTGAAGGAAATGTAAAGGGTAGTACACAGGTCAAAATGGTATGGGCCAGACAGTACATGATTCACACACACACACACACACACACACACACACACACACACACACACACACACACACACACACACACACACACACACACACACACACACACACACACACGCACACACACACACACTTGCCAGTACTGGGATTAGAACTCCTGCCTATCTCAGTGTTCCTACTATAGTGTTAAGCAGTTACTGCACACGCTACAGAGCTTACTTAACTTTCATATGGACAAAGCTGCTGATAACTGCACAGCTGTGGTAAAGTATTACAAGTGGCAGACAATCTGCCTTCTTTTCCACCCATACATCATGCTAGTTCTTTCTGTCTTTCACTTCATCTAGCATTATGGCTTGACACTTCTCCAAGTTATTGTATCATGAACTGTGGCACACTTGTGAGCCGTCAGCAGAACTCGTTCATCACAGATGTCGCTCCAGTTCTTACTAGTTATGTCCACCCCTCCTGGCATGTTTGAAGGGCAGTTATCTATGCTTTCACCCATTGACCTGGTGCACATGTCCATTCTGGGGCACTGTTGCAACTGCTGCATGTACACAGACAACACTCCCCTCTAAACTTCAAACACTCAGACCTGTGAGGGTTACCCATATATCACCCAATGTGGACATATGCACTCTCCAGCAAATAATGGACTAGCAAGTCAAGAGGATAAGATCAACACCTGCACCACACCATGTGGAACATGTAGCTCACCATGACACCCACTTTGACAGCCATGTCATAAAGTGAAAAGCCACACACCCACCTTCCCAGAGGCACTCAATGGACATCTACCCAAACAGCTCAGATCAGCAAGGCAGACACCCACTCAGACACTATGACATGGCACATGACAAGGGACATATATTTAACCTACAGTGTGCCCCCAACCTAAGCTCCTAAGGCTAACCACCTAGCACAATACAGTGATCATGAGTAACTCAATACTGAGGCACACACATCCCACTCACTAGGTTGAATATGGAGCGGGTAACAGCCAAATATCAATCACATGTTTCATAGTTTAGTACTAGGCTATCTGCCCTAGATGTCAGCATCTAACACACGGCACAGCCAGTCATGTCACTCCACAACAACTACGAATATCACTCCATATCCATGTGGGTGTGAATGAATTGGGACACAGCTCCCTGGACTACATGACAGGATACATGGTTGAACTCTCTGGTTATGTGGTTCAAGCAGGTGTGACAGTAGCCCTAGGCAGTGTACTGCTGTCACCCAAAATGATGTTGCCATACTATCAACAGATGGTTGACTGCAAAACTGGCTTACATGTTATGTATTATTCTCAAGGGATCCAGGGCCTCTCTGCCTGGGATGGCATGATTGTCAGAACCCAATGATTACATCTGTCACTGCTGGGTTGCCAGGTAATGGCTACATGTCTTGCCACCACTATGGTGCCTTATTGGGCAGTGATCCTAATGTTATTACCACCATTTCAGCTACACATGTATGCAATATGAGGGTCATGCTGCTCAAAGGTGGACATCTGACTCTCAGGATGCAGTCACTCAAAGCAGTTGTTGGAGTAGAGGACACATATCTGCGGTAGTGGAGAGGTGTTCACAACAGCAGACAGCAGACCTGCAGTATCAGGCTATGACACATTCCACAGCTGTCATCCCCCAAACATGAACCACACCACACCTCCACAGGTGGTGTTGTCTCCATATTCATTATGGATAGGAACACCTCCAGTCTAGTATCCCATTATAATGCATTGGAGATACTTCCGGTACAACTGCCTTGGGGTAATAGTGCAATCCAGACCATAGCCTGCTATGGGCCCACATCTATGTCCCTAGATTGTCAATGCACATTCCTCAACACCCTGCCATCTCTGATGGTCTAATGCAACACTGACATAGTACGAGTCTTCAACTACCCCTCCATCACCTAGGGAATGTAGTCAGTCACCAGTACAGTGGCCCAACACTTCTGGGATTTATCATTTCCATTGCCCTACACCAGCTCATACTGACCCATAGCAGGGGATGCAACAGCCATGACCTGTGTTGACCACTTAAATATGGGACTATTGCTCATCCCCAGATGTCAATCCCTGCATGGTGAGATTTACACAGGCTGCAATCAACATGGAACTCAACATGTCAGCCACACACCCCCCCCTCCCACAAAGATAACCAGCTGGCAAAAACTCTCCAAAGCAGATTTTTCAGGCATGAAAACAGGGGTGGCTGTCTTCACTGCACCCATGGCAATGGGATGTAGTTGAATGACTGTGGAATCATACACACAGGCACTGTACAAGCAGATACATGAATGCATGGAACTAGCCGGAGCCAACAGAAGCCAGACACTGTCCTTCAGACACTGGGAGACAATGTGATGGTCCACTGCCATTACTGAAGTGTACATTAGAGGGAGGACACTGTTGCAGGGAAAGCTGGTGCCCATGACTTTTGAACTCCCTTATTAGCCTCAAACACAACTTTGGATCACTCATGGAGTTTCCAATAGGCATCTATGGCAGCAGAGCTGCAGCAGACACTGACGACAGTCACAACAGCCATGATAGTTACATCAACAACCTCCACAGCATTAAACAACTATTTTTCATGCCAATGACCATATATTTGGCCATTGGCATGCCTACTCCATTGAATACATGCTTTCTTTAGAGCTGTCATGCTTCTGTTTTGTAATTTCCAGAAATGTATTTTGTTAGTAACCGAATACATTTCTGCAAGTTACACTATTCCTACACAGACACCTGCCTGCTTCCTGGATCACTAATTCACCTCATTTGCACGGTTTTCACCAGCAAATGAGGCAATTAGCATATAGCAGTGGTGTCCATGCAGGAATAGTGTAGGAGCTCTCATGCACGTCCCAGGAGCTCGTTCCTGGATCACTCAGTGGCCATATTGCATGCAGCAGCTCTTGCACTACTCCTGCACTCCATGCAGAGCTTGCTGAATCCAGAGGATAGTCTTATTGAAGCACAATTTATAGTAATTGTTTTACTAAGCATCAGTGAATAAATATCCATAACATAACTACAGCTATATACTACATAGCAACATACAGATACTGCCAGAGTTCACTGGTTTTTGCAAGTATATCGCAGAATGTACGTCATCAGCAATATATATGGATGTTTCATTAGTGAGTCCTTGTGTACGGTTCAGTAGTTCTCTTTACATTTCTGTACAAGTGCATACGTGCAATGACTGCGTGTTAGTGATGTAGACGTCCCTACCTGCATGCATACAGGTCAATCTTACACTTCCCAGTAGTTACGTACACTTTTGGTATTGCGGTCAATTTTCCCTAAAAGCATCATTTTAATCATACACACATACATCACTAAGGAGTAATAATACATCACTAAGGAGTAATAATACTTACTAACCTGCTTAACATACAAGGCCATGTCAAATCCAGAGCAGTTGGACATGCTACACTTAAAGAAATCCCAATTCCTCAGAGCCACATGCTCCAGGAATCTAAACCTTGTCATCACAATAAACAAAACATGCTGGAGGGATGGGTTCCTGACCCAGAGACTCCCAAGACTCTGGAATAGACCATACGTGTCAAGCAGAATGCCTCTTTGGCCCTCTTCAAAAGGAACCTTGACGATTGGATGGGAGAAAGGAAATTCACCCCGGGGATCACGTCAGTCGCCCTGCTAGACAGGGGTCCAAAATAGTGTGAGAAGAAATAGCCAGGGAATTGTTATGGCTAGGCTTGTATAGGCCCTAGGACTGATAGCCTAGTACAAACCTATGAACCTATGAACCTATAATGTATATTATTATACATCACTAAGGAGTAATAATACATACTAAGGAGTAATAATACTTACTAAGGAGTAATAATACCACAGGTCCATACGGAGAGAAATGTATCTCATCACAAGAATGCTAGCAGGTGGAACATTACCTTTGCAGCTGTCTGTATGTCAGGTATACCTGAAAGTAAGACCAGCTATGTGCACACAGCTTTTAGGATCAGTTTGTGGCATATATAATTAATGACTTTCATTAAAATTCAACATAACAGGAAGGTGCTCCATGCAAATACCCAATAGATATCATTAAATGGGACTACATGTAACACATGCCTGCTTCTCTTCAATGATCTGATACCGTCTCATAAGCGCCACTTTTAAATTAAATTCTGATTTTGATACATTTAGAGATCACACCGTTGCTACCTGTGAAATGAGTGGGACCTCAGTGAGCAATCTTTGGAAGTTTGATACCTTCATATCATCATTAACATGGCTACTGCTAGGAGGCTTTGACATGTCCAGGTACCCACCTTGGCTGAGGAGGAGATTATCTAGATGCTGACCATCTATGCTGGGCTGGAGTATCCCGTGACAGCCAGAGCATGGAACTTTGCAATGATTGATACCTGCAACCGCATTGCAAGGAAGCACTGATGTCACACTGGAATCTACTGGACTGGAGTGCAGATTCACCACTGTTATGATGCCCTGCAGCAGAGGGATGCTGAGAATCTTTGCCAGAGTATTGCTGAGGTACAGAGACAGCCAGAAGATGCCTACAGTAAAAGTCATAATCCTAAGTGTACCTGTATATTCCTATGGAAATCACAGATACAGCTTACCCATATGTCAGGCATATTATGCCTTTTAAAATCGTTGTTTAGCTGTTCTGAGAATTAGCTCACCTGGATACCCCAGAAGGCCAGGTGACTGTTCTTCTTGCTATTATGGGTTTGATTCCCATGGCTGTTATTGTTTTAATATTGTTTGCCTTGTTTGTATTCTTGGGCATTAGACTTGTGTGTTTTCCAACTTATACCATACATCATTTTACACATCCAGTTTAGCTATGTGTCACTAAGGCCTATAGTGTGTAGACTGCTGACAGCTACACATTTCTCCATTAACTGTAATACTCTGAGACAATCGTACAGTATACTGAGTCATACAGACATCCCTTAGTCAAGTCTGCTTTACAAAATGAACATTATTGTTAGCTACCTGTTTGTTGTGCACATTAATGTAAGATCACTGCAGGTATGAATTTTTTATGTTGTAAAAACTTGATGCTATCTGGCAGTTGTGTGGATCTTAAGGGCTAGACCATTTAGGTGTCGGATGTTTGCATATTCCTTGGTTAGCTGCAGGAATATGATTAGAAGTTTGTTAAGATGGAAGGTGTTATGCTGTGTATTAGCTCAACCTCTTAAGTCAACATACATATATCATGGCTTCCCATGGTTTCAAATCCATATAGAGGATATATTTTATTAAATCTTGATACATCTAGGTAAACATTTTGAAGATGCTTGCATATTTACCTGGCTGTGGATATTTGCAGGTATTTTGTCCATATGCTTATGACTAAATGGTTTATTTGTCAGATTTATATGACTATCTCCATTATCCATAATTTTTTCTGCCAACAGCAGTTATTTTACTACAATTTTATGTGTAAATCCATAGTGGGATAGTTATGTAAACTTGGAGCATACATCTCAAGCAATCAGGGAATAATTTAGAAATAATCGGTGACTATCAGGGACACATTTTCTATTACTACTATTACTGTCTGACAGTGACTGAGGACAATGATGGAAATTCACCCCGGGGATCACGTCAGTCGCCCTGCTAGACAGGGGTCCAGGGAAGTAAATAGTGTGGGAAGAAATAGCCAGGGAATTGTTATGGCTAGACTTGTATAGGCCCTAGGCCTGATAGCCTAGTACCAACCTATGAACCTATGAACCTATAACTGTCATTCTTTATTAAACCCAATTTACAACCCTCCACCTACTGTCATTTGGAGGGGGGTGAAGCGGCCATATATACAGTCTGACTTTAAATCTTGGACATTTTCTAATGTAATGATGCATAATGTCTTATGTAACAAAACAATCAATGTATACATTTACCACCCTCCTACCTAAACTATATTCTGATGTATGTGATGAACAGGAATTTGTAGTTGTCTGTTAAGAGCAGCTCTGCGTTTCATGAAAATCTTCCACTGTCTGAGGTATGAAATTTTACACCTGTGTTTCTTTATGTGTGACCATTGTACTGACATGCAGTCAAGCTTGCATCTTTTGGTTTGCAAATACACAGCACAATGGAATAGTTGCACTGCAGTTTAAGCATATTGTAATGTGGAAGCCCTGATCCATGTTTTTACTCCATCCCTACACAGTCATACCTTTGATTTGTTTAACTGCACTTACTCCATACAATCACAGTCAAGATAGATTAGCTAGGCAGGTAGGTGTCAGGCTTATAATGTGAACATAGCTGAGAGTTTCAGATTTGAATCTCAGATTCCCTAATCTGTGTTCATTACGCTTCTGATATGTAAAATACTGTGTATGACACGGTAAAAAAGAGTATGTAGATTCTATAATGTTATTCAAAAGGTAGAGGACATGACCTGCACACTGTTCTTTCATACATACCTTTATAGGCTCACAGGTTCATAGGATATTACTAGGCTATTGGATGGCGCAGTGGTGCAGTGGTAGCATTGTCACCTAACAGCAAGAGGTTCTCTGGTTTGATTCTCAGTTGGGGTGCTTTCTTTGTGGAGTATGCTTGTCCTCCCTGCATTTGTGTGGGTTTGCACTGGTTTCCTCTCATGTACAAAGACATTCATCTAGAGTGTTTTTCCCTGGGCCTCTGCTGAAAATTGGCTTTGTTCCAAATCGGACTTTCCTGGTTAATAAATAAATAAACTGTTGACCTGAGGGTCTTTACAAGCCAGCTGTTAATCCCAATATAATACTAGATGAGAGATATCTATGCCCAAGGTTTGTCTAGCAAGGGCTACCCATGTCCAGGAGAGAAGCCAGAGCAATCTCTGGCATAAATTTGTAGGTTTCCATCCAGTCATCCAGGTTGCACTTAAACAGTGTCATGGAGATGCACTGCTTGATATGAACTGGAAGTTTATTCCAAAAAACTGGCAACCTCTGAGAGATGTACCTCTCTCCAACAGGTCCTGTTTATGTTGCAGGATAGATTGATGTCCTTGGAATGGGTGACTTTAGTCAAATTTGTCTTATTGATATCCAGCATTTCCATTAGATTTGGGTAGAGATAGCCCTGTAAACCCGACATAAGTAATCTCTAATTAGTCTATATGCTACTGAGTACAGTGACAGTGACTTCAGTCTGTCAGTGTATGACATGTGCTGGAGACCCTGAATTTTCTTAGTTAGAAATCTCTGAGGTCTCACAAGTTGCTGCAGGTGTCTGGTATGGTATATACCAAAGGGAGCATTATATTCAATAATAGGCCTGATGAGGGAAGAATACAGGGAGGTTATAACCTCTTTTGCTCTTGAGGCGATGCCTTTGCTAATCAGGTGAGTGACGTAGAATGCCTTCTTCACCACAGTAGATACATGGTGGTCAAAGTTGAGTTCACAGCTGACTTGTGTTTTCAGGTCTGTCACTACTAAATTGGTACTTAGGGTATTATTGTTTATTTTATAATCAGCAGGGATGTTATTTTTACCAAAGGGAATGATGATGCATTTTTTAACATTTGGTTTAAGACCATGGCTTTGGCACCTATCATTGGTCTGTGTAAGCCCCTTTTAAAGTACAATAACATTGCTAGGGGATTCAATGATAGTACCTAATTTGCAGTAATCCACAAAGTTGGTTAGACACAGCCCTTCGTTTTGGTTTGGACTTCTGAAAAGTATATGCCAGACAAGAGGGGGCCCAACACTGAGCCTTGTGGGACTACTTGGTGGCAGGTCTGCTGGTAGAGGTAAAGTCTCCTACTTTAACTGAGTGTTGTCAATCTGTGAGCCAGTTTGCAAACCACCTGACAACATATTGTTCGATATTCAACTGGGTTAGTCAATGATGCCTGAATCTGGAAAGTGTCGAAGGCCTTAGCCAAGTCAAGATAGGCTGTGTGCATGGCTTTGCCCTCATGTATGGCTCTGGTCATGTTCTCAAATAAGTTCACCAGGTTTAGCAGGTATGACCTGGCCTTGACAAAACCGAACTGGGATGGATCCATGGTTTGGAGGTCACCTATATCCTTATTTGTAAGGTCCATGATGATTCATTCCATTGTCTTACAGATAAGGCTGGTTAAACTTATGGGTCAATAGTTACCCAGGTCTGTTGCTGAACCATTCTTGTGGAGGGGGATAACAATCACTGTTTTCCATTTGATGGGGACAAAGACAGTACTCAGGCTGTGGTTGAATAGAGTGCCTAATGGAGTAGCTAGCTCTTGTTTCAGAACATTAAGAATGCATCCCAGAATGCAATATGGTCCCATGGAGGCTGTGTTTTTAGCCTTGGAGAGAGCATTGATGACTTGCTCTTTGGAGATGCAGGGAGGAGGAGCTGATGGAGACATGGTTTGTAACATGCTTGGGGGGTGAAATTTTTGCAAAACCCATCTGCTAGCAGGTTTGTAATTTCTGCAGGGTCAGTGTGTGTGATGCCATCCACAATTAGTTAAGCACACATCTGATTCCTACCTTTTAGGTTGCAGACGTAGCTAAAGAAAGCCTTATAGTTATCCTTGGCTATGGTTGCTGACTTTTTCTCATAGTTGCTTATTGAAGATTTTACAAATTGCCTTATTTGCTTGTTTAGGTTGAGGAGGGTGCTCTTCCAGTTCTGTGATCTCAATTTTGTATTTTTAGACAGCAGCTTCTTTTGCTTATTGTATAATTTATTTATTCTAGATGTCCACCAGGATAGTTTAGTTTTTTCTCGAGGATCTTGCTTTAATCCTATCAGTCATGGCTGTGCCTATACATTTGTGCAGATGTTTATACAGGGCATCAGTGTATACCTTAGTATAGCTGTTAATGCCATCTGTGGAAACTGGAGCTTGGAAGCCAATTATACGTTCACTTAGGAGGGAATAGTTAGCTTTGGTGAAGTTTTTTTAGCTGGACTTCTCCTTTGGGAAGTTCTGGTGCTATTGCTGCTTCAAAAATGACTTATTTATGGTTGGATTTAATCAGTGTGGGCCCTGTACTTGAGGCATTGCATCAGTCACTCATATTGGTGAGGGCCAGGACTAGAATACTGGAGACCCTTGTGGGGTGGTGCACTATTTGTTCCAGGGCATCTGGGTTAACAAAGTCCAGGAACTTTTGGGTTCATTTAAGTTTCCCAATTAATGGAAGGATAGTTGAAGTCACACATAACTAGAGTGTTAGGCTGCAATTTATTTGTCCCAAGTAGGTCTAAATAAGCTGTGTTTGGATCTTGGTTCATGGAAAGGGACTGGTAACTGCAAGTCAAAGCAGAAATTATGATTTTCAAACTACAAATAAATAAAAACAAATGTATACACATAGTATGTGTCTATATTCCTCCAAGTAATAACTCAGGGACCCAAGAAGACATCCTCTACTGGCTATCCAGTTCCTACCCCCAAGATACCATTGTTCTAGGGTACCTCAATATAGATTGGAACACCTGCACTGCAGACACCCCAACCACCCACGTAAACCTACATGGTTTTACACAAGCTATAACCTCCAGTACTAGGATCAGCAAGCCTAACAATAAAGAAAGTATACTAGACTGGATACCAATTAATAGCCCCCACCACATGTACAAATCATGTACTCTCCCTGAAGTTCTAAGTGACCATTTCTTAATGTATACTATTAGGCATAAAGTTGAATGTCCACATCTACCCACATAAAAAACAATAAGAAATAACAAAAACTTCAACCTTAATAAATTCTTAGAAGAACTTAAATTATGCAATTGGTCAATTCTAAAACAACTACCACTAGATGAGGCAGTAACACACTTTAATAACACATTCCTGGCCATCCTTGACAACCATGCACCTGCACGCTCGATTAGAATTAAAAGAAAAGTTTCCCCCTGGCTCACTAAAGAAACCAAACTAAAGATCATCCAAAGAAATAATGCCTGGAACACCTGGTGCTCCTCTAAAGCCCCACAAGATCATCTCAAACTTCGACAATATAGGAATGATACAAAATAAATCCATATTACTAGACAAAAAAAACTATTTCTGCCATCTACAGCAGAAACACGACAACAAGCCACAGAAGTTCTGGGCAAGTATTAACAAACTCCTCCACCCAGGGCAATCCACAACTACAATCCCCTCAGCCCCAACCTAAAAATCGTCAGTGTCCATTGTCAACACCTTCAACATTTTCTTAAAAGAAACCATCCAGGCCCTTGCTAGCAAAGAAACCCACTTGTCCTAATGGTGAAACCCCTATACCCAGTGCCATTCATTCCTTTAGCTTCCAAAAAGTTCCAGCGTCACTCATTAGAGCCCTAATTAAAAAACTCAAACCAACCACCCTTTCAGCTGACCTCCTCCCTGCAGACTAACTGCAAAAAGCTGCTGATGTCATAGCATACCCTGTCTCTATTTTGATAAACAGAACCATAACTGAAGCCTCTATCCCCTCTATCTGGAAAATATCACATGTCATACCACTCACCAAAGGAGGCAGTTCCACTGAGCTGTCAGACTATAGACCAATGGCTATCCTTTCCACTCTGACTAAAATTATGGAAAAGTGTATCCATAAACAACTCTTAAACTACCTTATTCAACATAATCTTCTGGACACTCCCAGCATGGATTTAGACCACAGCACAGCACCACATCAGCCTTCCTCTCCTTTTCTAATGTCATAAACTCCAACAGTAACAACAACAAACTATCTTCTGCCCTGTTTCTCGATCTTTCCAAGGCCTTTGACATGGTTAACCACCAGCTACTCTTACTTACCGTAAATAAAATATCCCTAAACAACCATGCCATACAATGGTTTCAATCTTATGTTATCTTAGTGGAAGACAACAGGCTGTCCTTTAGCAGGACAAACTCTCTACCCTTCTCCCCGTTACCTTGGTGTCCCTCAAGGCTCCATTTTAGGTCCCCTTATTTTCTCCCTTTTTATCAATGACCTCCACACTGTAATCCCAGATACAACCTGTATACAAAATGCCGATGACTCCACCCTGATTTGCTCAGCCTCTACCCCTGCAGATCTCCTTAATTTAACCCAGAAAACCTTTAATACAGTGGAAAACTGGATCTCTAATCAACAGCTGATATTAAACACTAATAAAACAAAGCTATTGCTCTTCTCCCCTACTCACAAATCCTCTCAACCTTTGTTTACTATAACATCTAACAAAAGGACCATAATCTCACCAGATATGTATACCAAACTCATCTGTGTTATAATAGACAACAACCTCAAATATGATATGCAAGTAAACCAAACTATTAAAACCGTTAATAAAAAAACAAACCTTTTCTCACCCCTCTAGCTAGGACTGCCATTGCCCGTACCCATCTGCTTTCAACTCTACTCTATGCTTCACCAATACTCACTAACTTGAACAAAACTGATCTCAGCAAACTCTCTAGCTGCTACAATCAAATTGCCAGGTTTGCCACAGGAGCTCCTGCAGGACACACCATTGTCAAAACCTAAACCTCTTAGGATGGCTAGAACCCCCCAGGCTAATCCAATATAATCAACTTACTGTAGCATTCAAGGTTATTAACCATCCAGAAAAAACACCCTCCCTTAAAAACATTATCCATCCCTAAAAAAACGCTAGGGCACTTCGTTCCACTTCAAAACTTTTGGTTCAGTCTGCTAAAGCTAACAACCTATCTGGAGAATCTTTGCTTGTAAATTCAGTAGGCAAAACCTGGAATTCGCTCCTATCTGACCTTACTCTGAACCCCTCCCTTAATCAGTTAAAAAGAAAATCTAACCTAGTATTTTAAAACTCACTGGTTATGTCCTTGCTCTAACCCTGACTAAACCCTCATCTACTTCCGTATCCCTGCAATTTTTTACTCACAGTGACTAACCTCTTACACTAAAAGGTTTGAAAAGAGAAACTGTAACATCATTGCATATACTCTGTATATAAGCTGCACCAATAGGTTTGATAAGAGAAACTGGTTGGCATAATGGTTAAGGTGTTTACCTTACAGACACAAGATGCAGGGTTTGATTCTCCCATATGGTAAATGGCTAGGCTTAAAATGGCCCATAAGAGCAGTTAGCCTAGTACTTATCTATGAGCCTATTTGTATACATTTCAGAATATAAACTGTATTCTTCATAGGCTTGAAATGTGAGACTGTAACTTGTATGTTAATACAATATGTTTGTGCATATGCTGTAACTTGGTTGTCTTTATCTGTTTGTAAGTTTGGAGCTTTTCTCCCTGGGCGTCAACTGAAAATGGACATGTAGCCAGTCGGACTATCCCGGTCAACAAATGTAAAATAAATAAAAATAAATAATAAATAAATAAATAACTGATGATGACCTGAAGGGGGGCGGGTCTTACTCGCAGTAATTGGGACTTAGAATTGCTCCATAGAGTTTTCTTGTCTAACCAGTCTTAAGGTGTAAATATCTCTAATGAAGATAGATACTCCATCTCTTTGGTTCTCACACCTTCACTTAACGGTCTGAAAGTGTGGAAGACATTGTAGCCTTGCAAGACTGGGGTACTTTCTGCAGACTCAAGTCACTCCACAACAAGTACAAATATGACTCTGTCATTGTCCATGCTGAAGTGAATGACTTGAGATGTACCTCCCTGGACTACATGAAAAGAGATATGGAAGAGCTCTTGGATCATGTGACCCAGGCAGGTATGACCCTAGCCCTGAGTAGCATCCTGCCTTTGCCCAGAATGATACCACAGTATAAGTACAAAATGATTGACTTCAACAATTGGCTAAGCTTCTGGTGTCATTCAAAGGGGATCAAGTATTTGTCTGCCTGGGAAGACATGATTGACAAACCACGATGCTTTACCAGAGTTGGTCTGCACCTGTCACCCCTGGGATTTAGGTTACTGGCTAAAGCTCTTGCCACCCCTACAGTGCCTTTTTTAGGCAAGGTTCAAAGGATAAAACCACCACCATAACAGATAGAAGCAGGCAAAATCTAAAGGTAATGCTACTCAATGCTAGAAGTCTAAACCTCAAAATGCACTCTCTCGAGGCACTCCTAAAAATGGAGAACATCGATATCTGTGCAGTAACTGAGACCTGGATCAAGGCTCCAGAGAGCACCCCTGCAATACCAGGCTACAATTCTTACCACACTTTTTGGCCACAAAACCAGGACCGAAACACTGAAGGTGGAGGAGTCCATATTCACCAAAGATATTCACACCTCCAGGCTAGTTGCCCAACACAATTCATCTGAAATTCTCCAGGTGCAACTAACACTAGGTAAGACTGCAATCCAAATTGCAGCTTGCTACAGATCCCCAACCATGCCCCAAGATTCTCACTACACCTTTCTAAGCATACTGGAAATATTAAGATACAACCAAACACCCTAATACTGGGTGATTTCAACTACCCTGCCATTAATTGGGAAAACTACTCAGGTACCAACTCCTTTTCCCAACGGTTCTTGGAATTCATAAATTCCAACGCCCTGGATCAACTAATCCATTGTCCCACCAGGGGCTCCAATATCCTAGACCTGGTCATTACCAACATGGGAGATAGATGCTCCACACCAGTGGTCACCCCCTCATTGGTCATGTCTGACCATAAGCAAATCACCTTTGACATCCACATCCCACTCCCACCCCCCAGTAAGGAAACCTCCTTAAAAACGTCTCCAAAGCCAACTTCAAGCTACTGAAGTCAGAAGTGACAAACTTCACAACACCCACGCAAACGGGATCTGGAAGTTCGACTGCGGAATCCTACACTAAGGCACTATACAAGCACATCCACTTGTGCATGAATCATGCCATCCCAAATAGAACCAAGATGCTCTTCTCCAAAAAAAGGAAGCCAATCTGGTGGTCCCCTGCTATAAACAAACTATACAACAGAAGGAAGAAACTGTTGCAAAAAAGAGGAAAATCCCAGGATGCAAAAAACTCCCTCACCAGCCTCAGTAAGACGCTGAGATCCCTCATAAAATCCTCAAAAGCTAGTTACGAAAATAAAATTGCCAAAGATTCCAAAGACAACCACAAGGCATTCTATAGTTATGTCAAGAATCTAAATGGCAATGCTCAGATCTGCTCCGAGTTACAACAGAATGGCATTAAATATACTGATCCCAAGGATATTGCCAATATCCTGGCAGATCAATTTAGTGCCAACTTCACCCCACTCTCACCCCCTAAAGGGCCCATCTCAATACCAAAAGATTGCCAAATTCCGATAATCACGGCCACACAGGTAGAAACCACACTCTCCAAAGCTAAGAATAGAGCATCCATGGGACCAGATGACATCCCAGGCTGTGTACTACATGAACTACAAAATGAACTGGCACCTCACCTAAGTGTCATGTTTAATCATAGCCTCACCTCAGGCTTCGTGCCCAATGAGTGGCGCACAGCCACAGTTATCCAGCTCCACAAGGGAGGATCCACCTTGGATCCTGGGAACTACTGTCCCATCAGTCTGACAAGCCTGATTTGCAAGGGCACGGAATGCATTATCATGGATCTTATAAACAAAAACATTGGCAACCGTCAAACACTGGACCCCCCCAGTTTGGGTTTGTGAAGGGCCGATCTTGTCTCCTGGATCTGATTGACTTCTTTGAATCAGTCTCCAGAGCTGTGGATGAGGGTAAGGCAGTCCACACAGCCTATCTGGACCTCGCCAAGGCCTTTGACACCAGCCCCCACTCTGGAATCATAGATAAACTTACTAAGCTGGGCATAAATCCCTACATCACTCGATGGGTTGCTAACTGGCTTACTGACAGAACCCAGACAGTAAAAGTAGCCGACTCCAAATCCAGCTCCAGACAAGTGACAAGTGGAGTACCTCAGGGTTCAGTCCTGGGACCACTCTTGTTTGGCATCTACTTCTCTGAAGTACAGGCCAACACTAAGGGACTCTGGCTAACAAAGTTTGCAGATAACTGCAAACTGGGAGCCATTATTGAATCCCCAAATGATGTGGATATTCTACAAAAGGGCCTTACAGAAACAGATGCCTGGTGCCAGAGCCATGGGCTCAAGCTTAATGCCAAGAAATGTATAGTTATCCCCTTTGAAAAAAACATGTACCTATGAATTACCACATAGGTGGCAGGACACTAAACATCGAAAGTGTGATGAGAGACTTAGGGATACAGGTGGACAGTGGTCTTACTTTCGATAACCACATTGCCACAACAGTCAGGAAATCCTTCTATGTGGCACACCTCATCACTAAGGGCTTTTTATCCAGAAAAAAGGAGGTCATTGTCCCACTGTACTCATCCCTCATTAGACCCATTATAGAGTATAATGCCCCATTTGGTATGTACCTCACAAGCCATCTGCAACAGCTGGAAAGGCCACAGAAATACCTCACTAAAAGAATCACAGGCCTAAAGCAGATGCCATATACTGACCGTCTAAAAAAACTCTAGCTATACTCTGTGGCATATTGTCTACTCAGAGGTGATCTCTGCTTAACATACAAGGCCATGTCAAACCCTGAGCTGTTGGACATGCTCCACTTAAAGAAATCCCAATCCCTCAGAGTCACACGCTCCAGGGATCTAAACCTTGTCATCACAATGAACAAAACATGCTGGAGGGATAGGTTCCTGACCCAGAGACTCCCCATACTCTGGAATAGACTGCCCATACATATCAAGCAGAGCACCTCATTGGCCCTCTTCAAAAGGAACCTTGATGATTGGATGGGAGATAGGAAATTCACCCCGGGGATCATGTCAGTCGCCCTGCTAGACAGGGGCCTGGAGAAGTAAATATTGTGGGAAGAAATATCCAGGGAATTGTTATGGCTAAGCTTGCATAGGCCCTGGGGCCAATAGCCTAGTACCAACCTATGAACCTATGAACCTTCAGCCAGGTTTCTGTGACTGCACAGAAATCAACATCTTCCAGGGAGAGGAGTGCTTCCAGAGACTGCAATTTTTGATTTAAACTCCTAGCATTTAGCAGCATGACCATTAATTTCTTTGTGTTTGAAATTTTCATGTTTGGAATTTTGTTGTGAACTTGCCTAAAAAAAGGCATTTTGGAGAGGCAAGTGCCTTAGCCAACAACTGAAGGCCTGGAGGTGCCAGGTGAAGACCATCTCTGGCAAAGCAGCATAGGCCGTCCACCATGTTGTCCAAGGCTGACAGAAACTGGATCCCCTTAGAATGACACCAGAAACTAAGTCAATCATTTTCTAATGTGATGTGGTCCTAGGCAAAGGTAAAATGTTGCACAAAGTTAAGGACATACCATCCTGGGACACATATTCAGAGAGATCAATTATGTCTCTCTTCAAATAGTCCAGAGAGGGATGTTTCAAGTCATCGGCACCAACATGATTTATGACAAAATCCTAATGGTACTTCTTGTTGAGACTCTTGAGTGCATGTATGATCCACTGAATCCTTGCACCAGACAGGTAGCTGACTGCAACCTTCTCCTTGTTCAACCTGGTGAGAGGGGCATCTGTCTGTCTCACTACAGAGTCATTTATGACTAAAACATTTGGAATAGTTGTGCATTGCCTTAAGGGGTTATTTGGTGAGACACAGGTGCTAGTGTTTTTATGTGTATTGTGTACTTTGAGTGTGTCAGGAGTGATTTGTGACAGACGAGTACCTGTAAGAGTGAAAGGGAAGGTCTACAAGAGGGTAATGAGACCAGCTATGTTATATGGGTTGGAGACAGTGGCATTGACAAAAAGGCAGGAGTTTGAGCTGGATGTGGCAGAATTAAAGATGTTAAGATTTGCACTGGGTGTGCTGAGGGTGGACAGGATTAGGAATAAGTATATTAGAGGGTCAGCCCAGGTTGTAAGGTTTGGAGACAAAGCCAGAGAGGCACAATTATGTTGGCTTGGACATGTGCTGAGGAGGGATGCTGAGTATATTGGGAAAAAGATGCTGAGGATGAAGCTACCAGGTAACAGGAAAAGGGGAAGGCCTAAGATAAAGTTTATGGATGTGGTGAGAGAGGACATGCAGGTGGTTGGTGTGCCAGAGCAAGATGCAGAGGACAGGAAGAAATGGAAACAGGTGATCCGCTGTGGCGACCCCTAATGGGAACAGCCGAAAGAAGATGATGATGATGATGGGTACTTTGAGTGTTGCGTTAGGTGTAGCATATTTGTGTTTTGGAAGGCCCTGGTGTTTAGGTAGGTTTCTGGAGAGTACCACTCCATTTGAAGGCTTATGTGTTGGGCATATAATATGAACAGGAGTCATGGTGTGTGAGCTGACAGCCTGTTTAGTGTTGCTGTTCTAGGCATGAGAGAGCAGTGATTCCAAATTTTTAGTGTAGGAACATGCTTTTAATTTTTGCAGGTGATGAAGAAAGTGGAAGGAACAGTTCTTTGTGGATGGAGAGGATACACAGATGGGTCTATATCACTTTGATGAAACGGCAGAAGTTCGAACACCATATGTTCTAACTTCTAACCTTGAAGTGCAAAACCATCGAAGGCTTAGAACAGCAATCTTTTTCCCAGGGAAAAAAATCGCTGTTCCAAGAAACACACACACAACACAAGCACACCAAAAAAACAGCAATCCACACACACACATACCCTTAAAATCCTACATCTAAACCTACACTAAACTCTACATATGCTATTATCTATCCACTTACCTTAACCCAAACCCTAACCCTAAGGTCTGTCACTATCGCATACTCACCTGACCCACACCCTAACCCTAACTCACCTATCCCGTCCTAACCCTAGAGTCTGTCACTATCGCACACCCACCTCACCGGCACCCTAACCCTAACTCACCTAACCCGTGCCCTAACCCTAACATCCGCACAATTGCACACTTACCTGAACCCAACCCGTAACTTTCCATGGCAATGCTTAAAATCCCAAAGCCACAGAAACAGCCCACAAAATTCTTTCCCTGGGAAAGAATTCGGTGTTCCACAGCTTCACGATAATCAGTTTCCGAACTTCACAGTTTGAACATATGGTGTTCGAACTGGTGAAGTTTCGACTAACTGATAGGAACCCTGCATAGACTGAAGGAACAGTGCAGGTATGTTTGCAAGTACAGAGGTATGTTTTATACATTTTCATATTAATTTACCTAGAATAAATCTGAACATTGTTAGATAACTGGCTTGGTTGGCTTGCATTTCCATGCCTACTGCTATTAACTCAAGACTACCCAGCATACATCTGTAAGTTAACTGCAATGGTCATACAATTCCTGTGATTACATTATGCATTTCATAAAACATACTTATATATGAGTTAAGAGCAGGCTGTGTCTGCTGAAGTTAATGTTGTGATCTGTATGTCACAGCCTAGATTATAGTCAGGTATGTGTAACTTTCTTAGTGCTTTAGATTGTAATAGTTTATATATAAGTTAATAGCACTTTGTTCTGTTTGAATAGTAGCTACTGACATATTTTTATGTTTGGCTGTGGTGTTCAGTGACTGCTCTGTTCTGTGTAACTTGCCTATTCACATACTGAATAGGTGTTTACTGTCTCACTGCTTGGACTGTTGTTGGTCAACTATGTATAGCATGCACTTCAGTTCAACATAGGTATTGCTTTTTCTTACAACACATTTTATGCTTTGATTACAACACACTTGTATCCTGTGATTAGGGATAGTTGTGCACATAACAATTCCTGTTTTTCATTTATAAATGCCAATCATCATTACACAGTTTGGTAGTTTGGAGGGTCATACGTAGAGATTGCTAAAAATGTATGTAGAGCATGGATACATTGATAGACGGACAGTACTGTTTTAGGACATAACCTATGATTTTATATGTCACATATTGTCACTGTGTTTATATGATTGTCCATTATTTCATAGGTTCATAGGTAGGTACTAGGCTATCGGCCCTGGGGCCTATACAAGCCCAGCCAAAAAGGTACCCTGGCTTTTGCCACCCAAGAAAATTATTTTCCTGTGCCACTGTCGAGCAGAGCCACAGAGGTTATCCCTGGGGTGAATTTCTTATTTCCCATCCAATCATCAAGATTTTTCTTGAAGAGTGCTAATGAGGAGCTTTGTTTGATATAGATAGGTAGTTTATTCCAGAGTATGGAAAGTCTCTGGGACATGAATCTATCCCTCTGGCATGTTACAAGCCTATCTCATAGGATTGCCCTGGCATAGTGCCACCTGACCTTGTTCCCAGTGCCTCAGTCGAGTAGTGCCACTAGAGTGATCCCTGGGGTGAATATAGGTTCATAGGTGAAAGTTCTCTCAGAGTCATAGATTAGTACTAGGCTACCTGCTTTTGTGGGCCATTTTAAGCCTAGCCATTTACCTCATGTGAGAATCAAACCCTGAACCTTGTCTCTGTAAGGTAAACACCTTAACCATTATGCCAATCTCCCACCCCTAAATTATCAGCCCTGCCAGGTCTTGAACCCAGGGCCCTGTGCACCATAGTCAGAGCAATGTACTACTACACAGTTTGAGCTGTAAACATTTTCTTTCACAGCATTGCTTTTTTATCTTTGCCACAGATGATATGCTTGTCTTCATATGCCAATATATACAAAGAGCTAGATCCACCACTAGGCATCCTAGGCAGTTGCCTAGGGCCCACTGACTGGGAGGTACCTACTGGTCAGATGGGGGCTGTCACAATGTTTACTTTTAAATTAAAAAATATATGTGCCTTCTTTAACATGTTCCTTCTTCTCTTGCCTGGGAATCTAAACACTCTTGCTGCTTGTCTTCTGTCAGCAGAATTAAGCATGAATGAATGTTACAAGATTTTCTTTTTAGGCCCCACTGACTGGGATGATCTTGCTGGTCAGAGGGGGCTGTCACAATGTTTACTTTTAAATTAAAAAATATATGTGTCTTCTTTAACATGTTCCTTCTTCTCTTGCCTGGGAATCTAAACACTCTTGCTGCTTGTCTTCTGTCAGCAGAATTAAGCATGGATGAATGTTCCATCCATTGGAAAGTTGGGTATATGTGTGTGTGTGTGTGTGTGTGTGTGTGTGTGTGTGTGTGTGTGTGTGTGTGTGTGTGTGTGTGTGTGTGTGTCTGTGCGTGTGTGTGTGTAATTCTGTAGTTAGGAATATCAGGTTAGTTAATTTACTTTGGCTCAAACCCTGTACCTTGGTAAAGATAGGCAAGAGCCTGACTCCTCTACACCAGCTACCCGATTACTCTAAAATATGAATTTCAATGCTTTTTCAAGGAATTGAGTTTCAATGCATTTTTAAGGAATTGTAAGTTTCAGAACATTTTCACGGAATCATGAGCTACAGTGCAATTTCAAGGAATTGTGAGTTTTAAGGGAAGAGAAGTTTACTGTTGCTCACACTAAGTCTATTTTCAATATGAGGCTATTTTGTTTAGTAAATTGTCCTCACTGCCTGTGCAACAGAACATGAAGGCAGTGTTAGCAGCAAAACAGGTAGCATATGTGTTTTTGATGCAGAAAGCTGCAGGTTCTACTCCCACAGCATGTAGATGGATTGCTGATACTGTGCTGTACTTTAAGAGAGGATAGGGGTGGTGCAATCCTGAGTGTGTCCTTCTTTGGAAGTGAAGCCTAGTAACTATGAACATGTTGTCAGTTTGCCATCCATTCCCTATTGCAATATTACCAGCTTAGTATTTTTTAATGTAGAATAAGCAATTTATTCAAGGGCAGCCGGCATTGTATTTGTAGATGAAATGCACTGAAATATAATGTTGTTTGCTAGCAACAACCTCTTCATTAATTATAGATCTCTTTAATGTGAAATTATTCGGATGACTTCTGTAGAGATTGTGCATGTTGACTGATATTGGTGGATTGTAACCACAGATGTTTGAGTGGCCTTTTATCTTTTAAATGTTCTGAAATGGGCAGTTTTGTCATTATTGGCTCATGCAATTTGTGTCATTGCTTATTGGAAAAATGTTCAAAACTAGAAATTTAACATACGCTCTGACAAGTGGTGCTGTACTATACAAAGAATACTGTTTAATACAATTAGGAAGGTGAATCAAAGAACACATGTATGTTTGCATGGCCCTAAAATGTGTACAAGCAGCCTGTGGTTTGAAAGCAGCCCAAAAGTAAACTCTATCCTCCACTGGCCAGATGCATTTTCTTCAAATGTGGGTTTTGATGCCATTTCAATGAATATGAATCTACTGTTAATGATAAGTCTGTTTACATTGTGTGACTGTATTGCTTTGTTTAGCAAGTTTCTATCTGTGTTTGTGCTATAAAATTTGAAATAAAAGTTCTAAATTAAATCCAAATATCTGTAATCTTTGTAGAAGTAAAGAAAAAATAGTGTGCACTCAGACAGGTTTGAAAAGTGTTCATGCTAAATGGGAGGAAATAGCCAAGTAATGGTACATCAGAATGGCTGGGGGGGGGGGGGTTGCTGTGGGTGAGTGTGTGTATGTGTGGTGAGTGTAACTGTGTGTGTGTGCATGCACGTGTTTGTGTGTGTGTGTTTGTATGTTCTTGCATGTGTGTGTATGTGTGTGAGTGTGTGTGTGTGTGTGTGAGTGTGTGTGTGTTTGTGCATGTGTGTGTGTGCTTGTGTGTGTGTGTGTGTGTGTGTGTGTGTGTGTGTGTGTGTGTGTGTGTGTGCGTGGGTGCGTGTGTGTGCGTGTGCGCGTGTGTGTGTGTGTGCGTGTGTGTGTGTGTGTGTGTGTGTGTGTGTGTGTGTGTGTGTGTGTGTGTGTGTGTGTGTGTGTGTGTGGAGGGCCCCATCCATTACCATGCCTAGGGCCTCTATTTACAATGAGTCAGCACCTGTGTTTCCTAATGTGCTGCCTGTGCACGTTTGTCATGCATAAGCTGGTCTCCATTTTATGTATTGTTTGTCTTTTTCCTGGTCTCAGTTTTAAGTGTTGTTTATGCATAATGGTAGCTGGTTCATGTAATGGTAGGATTTTCACAGATAATCTGCATTATTACTACCATTTCATGACTTGGAGTAACCTGTTGACATTCTGTGATGGATATACTGGCCCCGAGATGGACCTCTATTGAAATCATCTATAACTATAGATAGTAGGATATAGGAAATGTGTCATGTGCATGAATATCCACCCAGTAGCCGCACCTGTTTTATTTTTCTTATTATTCATAATCCGTTTAGGCCATATCATCTGAGCGCTTGTTTCCCACCTTTCCTATAACTAGTCTAGTCCAGATACAGATTTGCTGTATCCAGGACTGCTTGTAAGCTTTTGAGCACCCAAAGCCTTTCTGTGCAGAAGGGAAGCCTTCTAGATTATCAGTGGGAGTGGTAAGCACTAGGTAGCCTATCTACCACAAGAGTGGTTTCTGGCCCAAATTGTAGTGTATTGGCTGTTTGGCAGTTTTTCCATCTCTTTCAACTTACTGGTTTAAAAGCCCATGTTTGTGCAAATCTGTATCTGGACTAGACTATTGACAGAAAAGGTGGGAAACAATTGTGAATGCAGGTTTTTAAACCAGAAGGTTGAAAGAGATGGAAAAACTGCCCAAATGGCCAATAAACTACAATTTCTGTACCAGAAACCACTAGAAGGCTTCCTACCAACACAGAAAGGCAAGGGTCCAGAGAGCACCCCTGCATTATGAGGCTTTAATTCATACCACACTTTTTGGCCGGCTAACCTGGACCGAAACACCAAAGATGGAGCTGTGTCCATATTCATTAAGGATATCTGCACCTTCAGGCCAGTTGCTCAGCATAATGCATCCGCGGTTATCCAAGTGCAATTAACTCGGTGCAAAAATGCAATCCAAATTGTAGCTTGCTACAGATCCCCCACCATGCCCCAGGATTCCCACTCCTCTTTTCTTGATATACTGGAAAATATTAGGGTTCAACCAAACACCCTAATAATGGGCAATTTCAACTATCCCAGCATTAACTGGGAAAACTACTCATGTACCAACTCCTTCGCTCAACGCTTTATGGAATTCATAAATTCCAATGCTCTGGATCAATTTATCCACAACCCCACCAGGGGCAATAATATTCTAAACCTAGTCATTACCAACATGAGTGACCGGTGTTCCACACCTGAAGTCAACTCCACATTGGTCAGATCCAACAATAAGCTAATCACCCTAGATATCCACATCCCGCCTCCACCCCCATTAAGGAAATCACAGTAAAAATTTTCTCCAAAGCCAACTTCATGCTTCTTAAGACAGAAGTGGTAAACTTCATGACACCCATGCAGATGGACAATACAGTTACGACTGCTGAATCCTACACAAATGCACTTTATAAGCACTTACACGAGTGCATGTATTGTGCTATCCCAAACAGAACCAAGACGCTATCCTCCAAAAAAAGGAAGCCAATCTGGTGGTCCACTGCCCTAAACAAACTCTACAACAGAAGGAAGAAACTGTTGTAAAAGAGAGTAAAATCCCATGAGTAGAGGAGTTCCCTGGCCAGCCTCAGTAAGAAGCTGAGATCCCTTATAAGATTCTCCAAAGCTAGCTACAAAAACAAAATTGCCACTGATTCTAGGGGCAACCACAAAGCATTCTATAGCTATGTCAAGAATCTCAGTGGCAACACTCAGATCTGCTGTGAGTTACAGCACGATGGCATGAAAATTACAGAACCAACTGATATTGCCAACGTCCTGGCACATAGGTTCAATACTAACTTTACCCCCCTCTCACCCTCTAAAGGGCCCATATCTGTACAGGAATAATGCAGAGTCCCTGTAATAAAAAATACACAGGTAAAATCTGCACTCTCTAAAGCCAAAAACACAGCATCCATGGGACTAGTCAACATCCCAGACTGCATTTTACACGAACTTCAGAACGAACTGGCTCCCCACCTAAGCACCATCTTCAATCATAGTCTCACATCAGGCTTTGTGCCCACTGAATGGCACACAGCAACAGTTATCCCACTCCACAAAGGGGGAGCCACCACTAATCATGGGAACTATTGCCCTATTAGCCTGACAAGCCTGGTTTTTGAGGCAGTCACCAAAGCTGTAGACAAGAGTAAGGAGGTTAACACAGCCTAACAGCCTATCTTGACCTTGCCAAGGATTTCAACACCATCCCCCATTCTGGAATTATAGCTAAACTCAATAAACTAGGTATAAATCCTTACATCACAAGATGGGTTGTCAATTGGCTCACTGACAGAACCCACAATGTACAAGTTGCAGACTCCAAATCTGACTTCAAACCAGTGACAAGTGGAGTACCACAGGGTTCAGTCCTGGGACCTCTCCTGATTGATATCTACTTCTCTGAAGTACAGGCTAACACAGAAGGCCTTTGGCTAACAAAGTTTACAGATGACTGCAAACTAGGAGCCATAGGTGAGTCACCAAATGATGTGGACATCCTACAGAAGGGCCTCACTGAGACAAATGCCTGGTGTCAGAGCCATGGCCTCAAGCTTAATGCCAAAAACTGCATTGTCATCCCCTTTGGTAAAAACTCTGTACCCATGAACTACCACATAGGTGGCAGTCTACTTAATGCCGAATGTATGATAAGAGACCTTGATAATTACATCACCACAGTAGTCAGGAAATCCTTCTACATAGCATACCTGATCACAAAAGGGTTCTCATCTAGGAAAAAAGAGGTCATTGTTCCCCTCTACTCGACACTCATTAGACCCATTATAGAGTACAACGCTCCTTTTGGAATGTACCTCACAAGACATCTGCAGCAGCTGGAATGGCCACAAAAGTACCTCACAAAAAGGATTACTGGCCTCAAACAGATTCCCTGCACTGACCATCTCAAAAAACTCCAGCTTTACTCCATAGCATATCGCCTACTCTGAGGTGATCTCTGCCTAACATATAAAGATATGTCAAACCCAGAGCTGTTGGACATGCTACACCTAAATAAATCCCAATACCTCTGAGCTGCATGCTTTAGGGACCTAAACCTTGTCACCACAATAAACAGGACATGCTGGAGGGATAGATTCCTGTCCCAGAGACTTCCTATACTCTGGAACAAGCTACCCATCTATGTCAAGCAAAGTTCCTCATTAGCACTCTTCAAGAAAAATCTTGATAAGTGGATGGGAAATAGGAATTACATCCCAGGTATAACTTCGGTGGCTCTACTGGACAGGGACACAGGAAAATAACTTTCTTGGGTGGCGTAAGCCAGAGAACCTTGTTGGCTAGGCTTACTTAGGCCCTTGGGCTGATAGCCTAATACCTACCTATGAACCTATGAACCTATAATGACAACTGTAATATATGGTCATATACCTTTCTTCTCATATGCAGAGATCTGTTGAAGGCAGAATAGTTCAAGCCTGTTACATTTTTTATGCAATCATTAGTTTGTGTTCATGACAGTCATGTTTTGCCTGGAAATGTGTGGCCTGATACACATGCGGATTTTCACTGCTCTGGTTTGGATTCTGACCTACACTGCATATGACGGAAGACTTGTCTATGAGTATACCTTATTGTAATGAGTCATACTGAATGTTTTTTTTGCCTGTGCATTGCGTCACTGTAGTTATGTTATGTACTAATATAGTTGCAGGTATGTATATTATGTACTTTCTAGCTTGTCATGTGATTTACCTTTACAGAGTATGAGACCCATGAACACTCAACCATCAGATGCCAGAGATGAGCACATGCCAGACCACTACCCAATTCCTTGGATGATGATGATTATGATGATGATGACCATGATGGAGACAATGATGAATGATGAGGAAGAACATGGATCTGCACATGTTTTCATCCCTGCTGCACCTGCAGAAGATGCCACCCACCACTACTAGCAGAAACATTTTGGAACCAGATCTGGGAGGTGATGACTGATGTCTTTTGAGCACAGATGAGTGACCTGATAGGGAATTTCTTCCAGGATATGGTGAAGGGTTTACGGGACTCAATCAGAGAAATAAATAGCCCAAGACATCCTTCACAATCTTCATTCCCTTCTGTAAGCAACTGGACAGTATAGGCACATTTGTGTATGCATATTGCTGCCATGCTTATGTGATACACAACCAACCATATACTGCAGATGTCATGTGACATTTTGCATTATGTTGCACCTAGTTAATGACACACATTACTACATTAGATATTCAGTCATCATACTGATGTTGATGAGACTGTGAACTTGCTGCATGCATTGTTCTGTGTGGGCAGGTGTGGTACTCATTACGTGTATATGTGTTTTTGTGTGTGTGTGTGTGTGTGTGTGTGTGTGTGTGTGTGTGTGTGTGTGTGTGTGTATAAGTGTAACATATTGTTATACCCAATCCACTGTATGTCACAGTTATGCATTTTGCAGTTAACATGCTGCTACTGATGCAAGAGTTACACAGCATACATGTACGAGATTGACAACAACTTGCAAACAACATTTTGCTCATACCCACAAATAACACAGTGGGATGTGTATGATTTCTTGGTTGCCGTGTCATGTCTTTTCAACAGCAGGACATGTCCTTGCCCCTGTGCTTTGTATGACACTTGTCCTGCTGTCACACTGATGTACTGGCTTTGTGTCTTGCATGTATTAACAATGATGGTGCCATATAGTATAATTTAACTGTTTCCACTCTATGTAGACAGTCCTGCTTTACAGAATGAATAGACCACCATTGTACCATTCATGTATACCCTGTGGTATCGCTGATTTATATAACATTAAAATATGCTTTCTTTGGCTTATGTTACACATCCACATGCATTGCTTATTCACATACATGCTCATATTTTGGCAAATGTTGTACATATACACTGGTTTATGTATATATCTCTACACATATTCTGATCAATAGAGAAACCCATTTGTATCTTGAGACTGTAAACAGTCATTGAATCCCTGTGCTGTACTGTTGTTCACAAGACTGTCCTTTGCTCAGTCATACCCATGGTCAGTGATATATATATATATATATATATATATATATTTAGACATATATATATATATATATATATATATATATATATATATATATATATAGAGAGAGAGAGAGAGATTGTGAAGATAGGTGAAGGCTGCCAGCCTAGCTATATAGAATTGTGTAGATAATTCTGTCATTTGTAAATATTAATATGTCACAGGCTTGTTTTCTTAAATGGAGGAAAATGCTGTTAGATATAGAACTGCAAAAATGTAACAACAGTGCACTCTGCTGTAACAAAGCTGTTAAGTCAATTCTTTGATGTCAAAACTCGGAGCAGAGATGTCTAGATAAAGGCATTCTGCCTATTGTTTTGAGGTCATAGTTAATGGCTAGAATTTGCATGTATAATTTATTTTATTGCTCTGGCTTACTGACCAGCTACAAGAAATGAATCAGTGGTACTGTGTTATCAATTTAAGGAGCAAAAGAATGAGAGCATAAGAACATTTGTCTTGAGAACATCCAACTCACCATCACTGCCTCTGTCTGTATGTAAGTATTTTAGAACTGTGTTTTTTCTTAGATATAGCTAGGAAATAGGAAGATTAGCATTTATATTATGCTGTTGAAAACTCAAACTGTCGACAGTGTAATAATTGACACTAAAATGTCAAAACCCCAGAACATCGAACACACACAAAAAAAAAAACACCCAAACACAGCACAAATTGCTCTATGCAGGGGGGGGGCAAGTCCCCCTGCACCCCCACACCCCCTGCTACTTAAATATACCAACTCCAAGATCACACTACATTGCAGAAATGGAAATCTCCCCTTACGGAGATTTCCATTTACAAGCGAGATGACTTTCACTTTCGACATTTTTGTGCAGACAATATCAGCTTCAATATTGTCGCCCTTCGACAGGGTGCAGCAGACCTGAAGATTAGACTAGTTCATTTTTCTGTGATGTCAAAACTTTTTTACTGTATTATTTTCAGCATTTTTAAGTAATCTCTGAACTCTTGACTAGCACTGTGTAATAAGAAGTATTGTCTTGTGTTTTTATTATTTATTATTAAATATTTTTAAACCTTTCAACTGTGGCTTTTTTGTGTAGAGATAATTTAATCTCTAGAGTGCATTGCATATGTATAGTGATACTGTACAAACTCACTCCAAATAAGCCTTAACTGTTCAGTTGCGCTTACTATTTGGATAATAATATTGCACAGTATATTTGGACATCCTTTCATAAGGGCCTTTTAATAGCTGATAACTATTAGCTGCATGGTGGCAAGTGGTACTACCATATAGTCTGGGTAAAAGGGTCACAGCTGGAGAACCTGTGCCAGCCTTCCTCAGGAGTGTCTGTGTAGTTGTATATAACTCTTATCTCAAAGTGTGCATGTGTCACCTACTTGGGCAGGGACACGAAACACTGGTTGGACAGAGAGGGTTCTGGAGGTTTTAGCTTGCCCAGTAGGCTGAGATCTGGACCCTATAGCTGTGCCAGTGGGGGGTCTTATTTGGGACCTGGAGAGAAAGGGAGAAACCAGCCCCAGACTGACTGTGATCTCTGTGTGCTCTTAAGGGAAATTGTACTTTACTGTGTGTGTATTTATTATTATTTCACTATATGGACACCCCTCACTGGTGTTAGTGGTGAGGATTGAGGCTCCTTGATTGCTGGAGCAGTGCGCTGGCATCAGATATTAATTGTTTGGCAGTGGTGGGATATCCACACCATATATTAATTGGTTGGCAAATGCTAATTGGCTTGCAGTGGTGTGGGTAGCTTGAATTCCTGTAGCTTGTGTACAGTGATCACTGAAGGTGTTTTGTACTCTAAATCAGCCATGCTGTAAATACTCAGACTTCAGATCACAATTGTTTTATTTCTTTTGTTAGCTTAGTTAGTCAGGGAGAGCAGGCGGCGTGTCAGCAGAGGAGTATGGAAAGCTGACAAGGAGCCATCTGGCTGAGATGTGCCATGCTAGGGGACTGGTGCATGGAAACCTGACTAAGGCAGACATGATTGCAGCTTTGGTCACAGCTGCATCAGGAAACAGCAACCAGGAGCATGATCAGACTGGTAGTGGAGATGTACCACACTCAAGGAATGGACAGCTCAACCGTTCTGCAGAGGACTTAAAATCCATCTGGAGGTAAAGAGACTTGAGTTGGTGGCCAGAACTTTAGAAATTGAAGCAACTGAGAGACCGAGGCATCTAGAGAGTGAGGACAAGGAGAAACTGCAATGTTTGCAGGCTGAGGAGAATGAGAAAATGCTACGCCTGGAAGTTGAGGAAAAGGAAAGGCAGAGGCAGCATGAAAAGGAGATGTTGACTCTTCACCAGAGTCATGAAGGTAATGGGGAAGGGAGTGACTAGACCCCAGAAGCACAAAAGGTCAGTACATTTCTTCCACACTTTACAGAGTGGGATAATTTTTATAGTTTCATTCATATGTTTGAGGGTATGTAAACAGTATGAGGTTGACCAAAGGCTCTGGGTACAGTTCCTGAACCCCTTACTCCATGGTAAAGCTGTAACTGTGTTGTCTAAGTTTGATGATCCCAAATGTTTTGATTATACTATTGTCAATAAATGTCTGTTAGAATGTTTTAAACTAACACCTGAAACTTATAGGAAAAGGTTTTGTGAGTATAAACGCAAATTGCTGAACTGAGCACTTATTTTAATAGGTGGGTGAGTGGATGTCAGGTCACCACTTTTGAAGGGCTGGCAGACCTTTTGGTGAGGGAACAAGCCCTTAGCACTTTGGCTGAGGGACATGAGGATCTGGTTAGCTGATAGACAATGTGCTACTTCAGGTGAGTTGGGAAAGAGGGGAGACTTATACCTAGCAAGTAGGGCATCCCTGCACAGGAAAGGGACCCCCGGTACTGCTCATGACTCTAAAGAAACCCATGGTGGGCAGCACAGACTGCCTCAACAGCATCTGCCAATAGCAGGGGATGCCACTAGTTCAGGTACAATGTCCAGGACCTAGGGTTAAATGTTTTGAATGCAACCAGTGGGGCCCTGTGACATACAGATGTCCATGGAGGAAAGGTGGGGAACAAAAGGTGAGAGCACCAGTACGTGGGAAATACAAAATACCAATAATAGGTTGTCTTGGGACAATAAGGGTGCCAAACTACCACAAGAGGTTATATCTTATTGTAGTGAATGGCAAAGAGGCCATTGCTAAGAGAGACACAGCCTCTGACATAACCATTGTAAAGCCTGCAATGGTTACAGAGGAGCACTACTTGCATAGGCAGTCTACTCCAGTCAGAGCTTTAGGAGGGACCCCATTCCAAATACCTTTGGCTAGGTTTCACCTTGACTGGGAGGGTGGAAAAGGAAACCAGCAAGTAGGTGTGTTTGAGGATATCCCTGCAGATGTCATAATATGGAATGATTTTGATACTGCAATACCATGTGCTCATGCAGTTACATGCAGTCAAGCTTGGAAACAAGCATGTGGATCTGGTAGTCTGGGGGAGACCCAGACAGACCACATACTTTCAGCCAGGACTGGTGAGGTGCTTAAGTCAGGGAGGAAGCTATGCTTTAGCAGTGAGACTGAAGGTGAGTCACAACTGCTTGTGGGTACTGATGTTACCTTGGACTGAGTGATTGAAAAGGTAGAGGTGCGTAGTAGTACCCAGGCTGACAGTGAGGCACCACTGTGAGAGGATGCCAGACTTCCTGTGGAAGGGGAGCTGGGAAAGGTTACAAAGAGAGAGTTGAGACAGGCTCAGCTCTCAGACCCTACATTACAAGGCCTGAGGCAGGTAGATAATGAGGCATCTGATTCTCAAGGGAAGGGGGGATCTGTATACTGGGACAAAGGGTTACTGTATAGACAGTGGACCCCTGAGGGAGGACTAGAAGGTGAGAGGTTACAGCAGATGGTAGTGCCTAGAGCCTACCATCTGGCACTTCTAGCCATAGCCGACATTATTCCCTTAGCAGGTCATATGGGCATAAAATGTACAAAGAGACATATTATGCAGAACTTCTATGGGCCTGGAATTTCCAGAGATGTAACATGGTACTGCAGGACCTGTGAACAGTGCCAAAAGGTAGGCAAGGCAGGAGACAAGGTGAGAGCTCCTTTGATGCCTTTGCCTGTGATTGAGGAGCCATTTCAGTGGGTAGCTATGGATATTGTGGGGCCTCTGAGTACCCCAAGTTCCACAGGGAAAAAGTATGTCCTACTGGTAGTAAATTATGCTACAAGATACCCTGAAGCAGTTGCTTTGTCCTTCATTGAGGCAGAAAAGATGGCAAATGCTTTGATAGAGATTTTCAGCAGGGTAGGTTTCCCAAAAGAAATACTGACTGACAGAGGTGCCAATTTCACGTCAGACCTGCTGGATTGTCTGTGGAAGTATTGTGGGGTGAAACACCTGAAGACCACCCCCTACCATCCCCAGACTAATGGTCTTGTTGAGAAGTTAAACTACAATCAAGTCCATGCTATGGGCATTTGCAGACCAGTTTAAGAGGGAGTGGGACAAATATTTGCCCCATCTGTTGTTTGCTTACAGACAGGTTCCCCAGAAATCCACAGGGTTTTCACCCTTTGAGTTGTATGGGCATAGGGTGAGGGGACCTATAGATTTAATTCATGATGAGTGGGAAGGTGAGTGTGAACTTCAGAAGAAGTCTGTTGTGGCATATGTCCTAAACCTCAGGACAAGGCTCAGAGAACTCATGGGCTTGGCTTAGGAGAACCTGGCAGAAGCCCAACAACAGAAAAAGGTCTGAGTACGACAGGGATGCTCGAGCTAGAGAGTATGATGTAGGGCAGTAAGTAATGGTTCTCATTCCTGTCAGACACAACAAGCTGCAAGCAGCTTGGGAGGGATCCTACAAGGTGGTAAGAAAGATAAGTGATGTTATTTACATGGTAGAACTGCTAGGCAGGAGCACAAGTTGTGCCATGTTAACATGATGAAACCTTACCATGATAGGGAGGCCGTTGTGCTGAGCATTTGCAGTGGATTGCAGGAGGAGTCTGAGGGAGATCTGTTGACTGATCTCCTCAGTGATGCTCGGACTGACACCTCAGTGAAAGGGGTAGCAATGTCCCAACAGCTATCTCCTACCCAGGTTTGAGAAATCTGAGCAGTGTTACAGGAGTTTGGGGACATGTTCACTGGGAAACCAGGGTGCACCCACCTGGTGCAGCACCAGGTGGATACAGGACCCTAATGGCCTATTAAGCAGGCTCCTTATAGGGTGCCTGAGAGAGTCAAACAGACTCTGAGGGAGGAGATACTGGAAATGTTGGAAGTAGGGGTAATCCAAGATTCCAACAGTCCATAGGCCTCCTCAGTGATGCTGGTGCCAAAGAAGGATGGCACTACATGGTTATGTGTGGACTACAGGAAATTAAATAGTCACACAGAGTCAGATGATTACCCCATTCCTAGGACAGATGAGACCCTAGAGCAGCTGGGTGGTGCTAAGTAGCTTACAGCTATTGATCTTACCAAGGGTTACTGGCAGCTGCCCTTGACTCACAGTGCTAGAGAGAAGTCAGCCTTTGTGACTCCTTTAGGGTTGTATGAGTTCACAAAGATGCCCTTTGGGATGAAAGTTTTCAGAGGCTGGTAGATCCCATTCTAGCAGGAGCAGAAGGGTTTGCCCTTGCTTATCTAGATGATATTGTCATTTACAGCCATTCCTGGCAAAAGCACCTTCAACATGTCAGGGAGGTGCTGGGCAGACTACAGAGGGCAGGGTTGACCATTAAGCCGAGCAAATGTCAGGTGGGTATGGCAAAAGTCTTCTACCTGGCACATAGAGTGAGGAGTGGTAAGATCAGGCCAGAACCTGCCAAAGTGGAACCCATTCAGGCATGGCCTGCACCTGTTACCAAAAAGCAGGTGAGCACATTCTTAGGGATAGCAGGGTACTACAGAAAGTTCGTCCACAGTTATAGTACCATAACTGCTCCTCTCACAGACCTGTCAAGGAAGAACAGGTCAGATAAGGTAGTGTGGACCACAGCATGGGAGCAAGCATTCCAGAAGCTTAAGTAAGCTTTGGGAGGACCCCCTGTGTTAGTCAGTCCAGATTACAGCAAATAATTTGTTGTGCAGGCAGATGCTTCAAACCATGGGGTGGGGGGTGTACTTAGCCAGATTTCATCAGTGGGAGAAAAGAACCCAGTGGATTATCTCAGTCATAGGCTCCAACCCAGGGAGGAATGCTATGCAGCTGTAGAAAAGGAATGCCTAGCCATAGTGTGGGCACTGCAGAAACTTCAGTGTTATCTGTATGGCAGAAAATTCACTGTAGTGACAGATCACAATCCCCTAACATGGTTAAACAAAGCCACCCAGCAAAATGTCAAGTTGCTAAGATGGAGCCTATGGTTGCAAGCATATGATATATCAGTGTAGCACTGCAGTGAGATTAGCAATGCCAATGCAGGTGGGCTCTCAAGACAGGGAATGGGGTAAGGTATACTTAAATAGACCTAACCCTCTCAAGCAATGTTTCTCAAGGGTCACTTGAAAAACTAGCTTGAGTTCCCTGGGTGGGGGGGGGGGTGTGAAGATAGGTGAAGGCTGCCAGCCTAGCCATATAGAATTTTGTAGATAATTCTGTCATTTATAAATATTAATGTAAGCCACAGACTTGTTCTCTTAAATGGAAGAAAATGCTCTTAGATGTAGAACTTCAAAAATGTAACAACAGTGCACTCTGCTGTAACAAAGCTGATAAGTCAGTTCTTTGATGTCAAAACTCAGAGCCAATATGTCTGGATAAAGGCATTCTGCCTATTGTTTTGAGGCCAGAGTTAATGGCTAGAATTTGTATGTATAATGTATTTTATTACTCTGCCTTCCTGACCAGCTACAAGATCAAAAGGGCTATTAACCTCTGAGTTCTGTTAGCCTGGGGACCAGAAAGAAATGATGTAATCTGAAATTAATCAGTGGTACTGTTTTATCAATTTAAGGACAGGAAGAATGAGGGCATTTGAGCATTTGTCTTGAGAAGATCCAACTCACCAGCACTGCCTGTGTGTATGTAACTTTGATTTTGGAACTGTATTTTCTTTTAGATATAGCTAGGAAATCAGTAGATTAGACTACTTTGTTTTTCCTGTGATGTGTGAAGTTTTCTAGTGTATTATTTTAAGCATTTTCCTGTGATTTCTGAACTCTTAACTAGCACTGTGTAGTAAGAAGTATTGTCTTGTGTTTGCATTATATATTAGGTATTTTTAAACCTTTCAACTGTGGCTGTTTTGTGTAGAGATAATTTAATCTCTAGAGTACATTGCATATATATAGTGATACTGTACAAAGTCACTCTAAATAAGCCTTGACTGTTCAGTTGCACATACGATGTGGGTAATAATATTGCACAGTATAATTGGACACCCTTTCATAAGAGCCTTTTAGAAGCTGATAAATACCACAGTACAAGGATAAAATGATCAACTTCAACAATTGGCTAAGCTTCTGGAGTCATTCAGAGGGGATCCAGTATCTGTCTGCTTGTGATGACATGCTTGACAGGCCACGATGCTTCACCAAAGATGGCCTGCACCTGTCACCCTTGGGATTCTGGATATTGGCCAGGGCTCTTGCCACCCCCATAGTTCCTTTTTTAGGCAAAGCTCAAAAGACAAACCCACCACCATAAAATCTACAAGGGACAAAAAACTGAGGGTAATGCTGCTCAATGCTAGGAGTCTAAATCTCAAAATGCACTCACTTGAGGCACTCCTCAAAATGGAGAACATCAATATCTGTGCAGTGAATGAGACCTGGTTCAAGGCTCCCTAGAGCACCTCAGCACTACCAGGCTATAATTCATACCACACATTTTGGCCACAAAACCCAGACTGAAACACTAAGGGCAAAGGTGTGTCCATATTCATCAAGGATATCCACACCTCCAGGCTAGTTGCACAACACAATGCCTCTGAGATAATCCAAGTGCAACTAACCTTGGATAAAAATGCATTCCAAATTGTAGCTTGTTATAGATCCCCCACCATGACCCAGGACTCACATTCCTCGTTCCTGGAGACATTAGAAAAAATGATGGTCCAAACAAATATCCTAATAATGGGTGATTTTAATTACCCTAACATAAACTGGGAAAACTACTCTTGTACTAATCCCCTTGCTCAAAGATTCCTGGAATTTATAAACTCTAATTCCCTGGAGCAACCTATCAACACCCCCACCAGGGGCTACAATATCCTGGACCTGGTCATTACCAACATGGGTGATCAGTGCTCAATGCCCCAGATCAACTCCTCGCTGGTTAGATCAGACCACAAACTAGTCACCCTAGATATCCACATCCTGACACCATCCTCACACAAGAAAACCATCATAAAAAACTTCTCCAAAGCGAACTTCACGCTACTCAAAACAGAGGTGGCTAACTTTGCAACACCCCTGCAGATGCACAATACAGTCATGACTACTGAATCCTACACAAATGCACTCTACAAGCACCTGCATGAGTGCATGGATTGTGCTATCCCTAACAAGACGCTATCCTCCAAAAAAAGGAAGCCAATCTGGTGGTCCCCTGCCATTAACAAACTCTACAACAGAAGGAAGAAACTGTTGCAAAAGAGAGTAAAAACCCAAGAATGGAGGAACTCCCTGACAGACCTCAGTAATAAGCTAAGATCCCTCATAAAATCCGCCAAAGCAAACCTTGAAAGAAAAATTGCCACATATTCCAAAGACAACTACAAGGCATGCTTTAGCTATGTCAAGACTCTCCATGGCAACACCCAGATCTGTGCTGAGCTATAGCAGAATAGCACAAAATATACAGAGCCAACTGATATTGCCAACATCTTGGCAAAATGGTTCAGTGCTAACTTTACTCCCCTCTCACCCCCCCAAAGAGCCCATAACTATACCATATGATTGTAAAGCCCCGTTAATCACAAAGACACAAGTAAAAATGGCATTCTCTAAAGCCAAAAACACAGCATCCATGGGACTGGACAACATCCCAGGCTGCGTCCTAAACAAACTCCAAAATGAACTAGCCCCCCACCTAAACTCCTTGTTCAATAACAGCCTCACCACAGGCTATGTGCCCACTGAATGGCACATATCAAATGTTATCCCACTCCACAAAGGAGGAACCACCACAGACCCCGGGAACTATCAACCTATTATTCTGACAAGCCAGGCCTGCAAGGCCATGGAGTGCATTGTCATGGAACTCATAAACAAAGACATTGGTAACCTCCAAACTTTGGATGCTACCCAGTTCGGATTTGTAAAGGGCATATCATGTCTCCTAAACCTGGTAGACTTCTTTGAAACAGTTACCAAGGCCATACACGAGGGCAAGGTGGTCCACACAGTCTACCTGGACCTTGCTAAAGCCTTCAATACCATCCCCCATTCAGGAATCATTGATAAACTCACCAACCTAAACATAAACCCTTACGTCACAAGATGAGAGGACAACTGGATCATGGAAAGAACCCACATGGTGAGAGTTGCAGACTCCAGATCTGACTCCAAACCGGTGACAAGTGGAGTGCCCGAGGGTTCAGTCTTGGGACCTCTCCTGTTCAGTATATACTTCTCTGAAGTGCAAGCAAACACTGAGGGTCTATGGCTAACCAAGTTCACAGATGACTGCAAACTGGATGCCATAATCGATTCCCCTACCAATGTATACATCCTGCAAAAGGGCCTCACCGAGATAGATACCTGGTGCCAAATCCATGGCCTCAAGCTAAATGCCAAAAAGTGCATTGTCATCCCCTTTGGTAAAAACACGGTACCCATGAATTACCAAATAGGGGGAAGTTCACTTAACACAGAAAGTGTGATAAGAGACCTTGGGACCCAAGTGGATAGCCATCTCTCCTTTGATAATCACATTGCCACAGTGGTCAGAAAATCTTTCTACGTGGCCCACCTAATCACAAAAGGGTTCGCATCTAGGAAAAAGGAAATCATTGTCCCCCTCTACCCATCACTTATCAGACCCCTCAATGAGTACAATGCCCCATTTGAGATGTACTTCACAAGACACCTACAACAACTGGAGAGGCCCCAGAAGTACCTTACCAAGAGAATTGCTGGCCTCAAACAGTTGCCCTATGCTGACCAGCTCATGGAACTCCAACTCTACTCGGTCACATACCACTTACTCTGGGGAGATCTCTGTCTGACATACAAAGCTATGTCAAACCCAGATTTGATGGACATGCTCCACTTAAAGAAATCCCAATCTCTCTGAGCTACACGCTCTAGGGACCTAAACCTCACCACAAAGATAAATAGGACATGCTGGAGGGATAGATTCTTGTCCCAGAGACTTCCCATGCTCTGGAAAAAAATTCCTATCTACATCAAACAGAGTTCATCATTAGCACTCTTCAAGAAAAACCTTGATGAGTGGATGGGTAATAGGAAATTCACCCCTGGGATCATGTCTATGGCTCTACTCGATAGAGGGGCAGGAATTTAATCTACATAGGTGGCAAAAGCCAAGACACTTTTGGCTAGACTTATTTATGCCCTTGGGCCGATAGCCTAGTACCTACCTATGAACCTATGAACCTAAGAGATTTCTACCATATAGCCTGGGTAAAATCGGCACAGCTGGAAAACCTGTGCCAGCCTTCCCCAGGAGTGTCTGTGTGGTTGTCTATAACTCTTATCTCAAAGTGTGTGTGTGTGTGTGTGTGTGTGTGTGTGTGTGTGTGTGTGTGTGTGTGTGTGTGTGTGTGTGTGTGTGTGTGTGTGTGTGTGAGCTACTTGGGCAGGGATACGAAGCACTGGTTGGACAGAGAGGGTGCTGGAGGTTTTAGCTTGCCCACAAGGCTGCGATCGGGACTCTATAGCTATGCCAGTGGGGAGTCTTATTGGGCATCTGGAGAGAAAGGGAGAAACCAGCCCCAGACTGACTGTGACCTCTGTGTGCTCTTAAGGGAAATTGTACTTTACTGTGTGTCTATTTATTATCCTTTCCCTATAGGGACACCCCTCACTGGTGTTAGTGGTGAGGAATGAGGCTCCTTGATTGCTGGACCAGTACACAGGCATCACAGAGATATCACCACAGGTGTTTATTTTACATGTTATACATTGGCATGATAATATAAATGTGTATATGACACTGATTCTTAGCTTGTTTACATCTTGTTGTCAGATGATTGCACAGTACTGTGTGTGTGTGTGTGTGTGTGTGTGTGTGTGTGTGTGTGTGTGTGTGTGTGTGTGTGTGTGTGTGTGTGTGTGTGTGTGTGTGTGTGTGTTAATCACTATCCCTATCTTGACTTGTTTTGTTGACAGAATACAGTGTGTGGTAATTAGGTCAAGTAGATGTTTTGTCGGGCACATGCAGTGTCAGACAGAGGAAGATCAGGTGTATAATTATGTGATTTTAATGCGGAAAGTGTCAGATTTCTAAAACTTGTAGCATTAGTGTCTGTTAGTATATTTGTGAGTGCTTGCAGGATAGGGTTAGAGTAAGGGCCAGAGTGTCTGTTAGTATATTTGTGAGTGCTTGCAGGATAGGGTTAGAGTAAGGGCCAGAGTAGGAGACAGACACATTGTTTTGGGGATTTTGTGTGTGTGCGTATGTGTGTGTGTGTGTGTGTGTGTGTGTGTGTGTGTGTGTGTGTGTGTGTGTGTGTGTGTGTTTGTGTAAGGTTAATGTAGTTTATGCGTACAATGGTTTGTGGGTTAGTATTAGAGTTAGGGATAGGTAAAAGGATACATTTAGTGGTGTGTGTGTGTGTGTGTGTGTATGTGTGTGTGTGTGATTTCTAGACAGCCATTTTATTGCCGTCAGCAATGCAGTCTGCCATGAGACATATGTTGGCCAGTCACTTCAATGTAGCTTGGGTTGACTTCATCACCAGCCTATGCGTTGTACATATGCATTTGCAATGTGTCCTCTTCGATAGTGTTGTCCTACTTTATTATTTGCCTACTTAGTTTTGCTGGCATATCCTCCTTGATGTGGGCCCATGTTGTCCACCTCCCTTCCCCCTTTGTAGTTATAGTTATGGTGTATGTCTTGCACATATGCATGGTATATGTTAACCTTCTTTTGAATTATCATCCATATATGGACACATATAATATCATATAATATATAATATCATATAGTTGTATTGTAAGGTCAACTTTTACCAACTCTATGGCCATTATACAGCTGCAGGACATATGCAGACAAGATGCTGGCTATTGCTTACATTACTTCCTTGTCCTATTATACTTATCTGTTACGTATTACCCAGGGTAATTTGATGTAATTCATATGCACAGCCTGACAGTCATTAAATAACATTAATCACAGATTTCAGAACAGACATTATTCCATGTTATTGGTTTGTGTACATGTATTGACATAGCTTTCTGATAGTTTTCTGTTAGGCCAATAAAGGTCATATACAACTGGGTCGACTTCTTCTTATCAGATTCACAATTTACCAAAGGTTACTTTGCCGAAACCACTTGTATGAAAGTACACTCATCTGAAAACTGTACTATTCCAAAACTCACTTAACCAAAACAGTTACCCTGAATGCTATACAACTAGACTCAGGAAATCCTCCCTTGTTGTCTCTGTAGTGTGATCTCGGAGTTGGTATATATAAGTTACTGGGGGTGTGGAGGGTGCAGCCCCCCACACGAGGGGTGCAGGGGGGCTTATACCCCTGCAAAAATACTAGAACATGTGTGTATTTCAGTTTAATTGTATCTTACACAGTGTAACCATTTTGCTTGAGTGAGATCTGGAATAGTGCAGTTTCAGAAGAGTGTACCTTCGTACAACTGGTGTCAGCAAAGTAACATTTGGTCAATTGTAAATTCGATAAGAAGAAGTAGACCCAGAAAACTACACCCATGTGTTGCCCCCTGACATGGCATATGTCTGTGACATATACATTACATTACACATCTGTTTGGGTTGTGTATACCTACTTGTGTAAGTAGTAGTCAGTTTGCTGCTTTGGTACAGGTCTGCTGTTTAGCATTGTGCTTGTTTGTTTGCCTTTCACATGCATAGCCAGAGGTTCTACTCTGTCATCTGCTGGTATTCTCCAACATTTTATTGGCTGCATTTGGTCATCTGTGCTGTTGCTTGGCTTACACTTGCACTGCAGACAGACTACTTAAGTACTGGATTCAATATCCAATGTGTACTGTGATCCATTTTTATTATCCTGCACTACACAACTGCCATCTATCATACACATCCAGGTATAGCTGTCACACAGTTTGCAACATGTCATCACGTAATAGTGCATATGTACATACATATTTCTGCATTTAACCATGGCTGGCATAAATTTCCACACTGTCAACTTTCTGTTTCCCATGTTGTAGACAGTGTTATTTGTATACCTTACAGGTTCATAGGTTTAAAGATGTGTACTAAGGTAACATCCACAAGGGCCATTTTAAGCCTAGCCATGCATCCAAAATCTCTGGCAAGTGTCTAGTGCCCTTGATAAGTGTAAACATGGGCCTGAGACATGAACCATTTACAGGCTACATGTGTCCATTACAGATGTACATGCCAAACCAGGGTTGAATTTCCAGTTCCCTGTTCAATTGCCCAAGTAGTTAGGGAGGAACTCTGCTTCACATGGATGAGGAGCCTGTTCTAGAGAAGGTGTATGCTCTGGGATATATACCTGTCTCTCTAGAAGGTCCTATTTATATCACAGGCACGGTTTAAGTCTTTAGAATGGATAATTCTGGTCCTGTTTGTTTTATGGACATGCAGAAGATCAATCAGGGTGGGGTCTGACAAAACCTTGCATGTCAGGCATAGATCTTCGCTCAACAGCCTCTAGGAAACAGAATACAGGGATGGGCCCTTGAGATGGTCTGCACATGACATGTTAATGATACCCTGTATTCTTTTAGTGACGAACCTCTGTGTTCCTTCCTATTGTTCGATGTGCCTGGTTAGGTACGTACCAAAGGGGGCATTGTACTTAGTGATAGATCTGATGAATGCCGAATACAGTGGAACAATGACTTCCTTGGACCTAGATTCCATACCTTTGTTAATAAGTTACACGACATAGAATGATTTCCTCACTACTTTTCATTAATGTTTATTTATGACCTTTAGCTGTCATGTCTTGTGATATCTGTTACATGTGCATACCTGCTAGTTTGTCCTTCTCCTTTTTCCCTGTCATTCTTTTCCTTCTAGTGTCAAAAAAAAGGGGGACTGTTCCTATCAAAAAAATAAATGTCTATGTCACTCGGACTGTCCCTCACATTTTCCATTCTAAAACACTTCTGGTGTGCCCCTTTTCTTCGTCCATAAGTCACATCTGCTTTTGTTGTCTTTGGGCTTACTGGAGGGATTGGTGTAGAGATGTATTACTTTCAAATGTCCTGTAGCTTGCATTGGGCTTAATTTGTTAATGCACATGATGGTTTATGAGACACTTTCTATGAATTACAGAGTGGCTGTGTCTGCTAGGCAGGGCGCTGATGCTGCTGGTCAATTTTGTTGTGTGCTGACATATTCTAAGTTCACTGAAGCTTATTTACATTATTTACATATTACAGTCTTATCCATAACCTTTGCACAGATATCAGCAAAATGTGCCAGATTTCACAAACATTACGGAATCCATCCCAACATCATGACACAAAGATTTACCCTGGGTAAGAATTACTTACATGCACATCCTGAATGGATGCCATTCTTGTTAACAGTAGGGAAATGATACTCTTCCTTTAGTCTCAACTTCTTGCAAACCATGTTAAAAACTATAGACCAATCACGTGCCTTCAGATGGTATACTAACTATATACTTGAACTTATGTAGACAGAGTTTATACTATTTTATAAAAAAAACAGTTATGGCAATAGAGCAAAGAAAGTAATATGGAACTAGAATCATTTGTTGCTAAATAAAACCATGACAGAGAACTGTAAAAAGGGGAAGAATTTAAGTATGGCATGGATAGATTACAAAAAGGCATTTGACAGTATCCCATATTCATGGAATAGGAAATGCTTACAGATGTATAAAATAGATGCTTCATTGATTAATTATATTACAGCAACCATGAACCAATGCCAGACCACTTTGCAGTTAAGCCATTGGCAAATTATTACTAAAGGGATAAAAATTCAAGGGGGGGATATTCCAGTGTAATTCCTTGTCACTGCATTGATTTGTGTTGCCCTTAAACAATACAAATGTTTAATTTGCAGAATAGGCCATGGTTACAATTCAGTTCCCAGAAAGCAACAATATTTAAATACTTCTCATCTACTTTTTGTGGATGATTCAAAACTGTATAGTTCATCAGATGAGTAGTTGAAAGCACAACTGTAGTGGCTAAAGAATTCTTAGATGATATAAGAATGTAATTTGGACTTGATAAATGTGCAGAGGCAAGGTTTAAAGAAGGGAGGCTAGAGCATCAAAAACATATTAAAATGGGACAGGAATGTCATATAAAGGAGTTTTAGCAGGAAGGAGCATATAAATATTTGGGAAATGATGAAGAATAAGAAATAAAACATGAACAAATGTGAATGAAACTCAATAAGGAATAGTGTAGAAGACTAAAAGTAATGCTGAAAACTGCTATGATATCTAGGAATAAAGTCCTAGCTATAAACCAATTTGTTCTTCCTGTTCTAACTTACAGTTCTGGGGTGATTGACTGCCCCCCAAAATGTACTGAATCAGCTGGACAGGAAATCATGAAAAATGCTTCACACTTATCAAATGATATATAAACAGTAGGGTATACCAAGATTATGTATCCCTTGTTCTTTCTTTTTTTTTTACTCAGTTTTTATTTCCAAACAAATGTCATATTAAATCACATACATTATAGTCTAAATTCAAATTAAATAACTATTTGCATTCAGCCTGATATAAGTAAAAAAAATGTATTCATGAAACATAGATAATTAATCCAGTTATATGATTATTAGAGGGAGGCTGAGTTCACTTGTAGAGTATCAATCAATGATAAAAATTTCTCCATGGATTATTGACTAATGGCTTCGGATAAATTCTGAGTTCTTTGATGTTGATCGTCATCAATGCTGTTTTCTTCAACAGATAAAAAAAATCCTCCGTAGTAGGCAATGTATTAGAGTTCCACTTCCTGGTTATACATTTCCTATGAATTGCTAGTGTTGTCCATAATAAATACAAATTTATGTTCAAGTAAGTACTTTCATTTGCATGTAATAAAATTAAAGCTTTAGATAAAGCAAAGGATTCTGTAAATAGAGCCTGTAAAAAGAATTACTATCACTCCAATAAGTTTTAATAGCAATACAATCATAAAATATATGAGACCTATCAGCTCTTAACATCTGTTGACATCTCCAGCATGATACATCTCTGGAGGATCGAATTTTTGCAATTTTATCAGCTGTTATAAAAGCTCTATCCAGAAACTTCCAATTAAATATTCTCTAGTACTGTGAATTAGAGTTCACTTAGATAGTAGAATGTTTGATTTGTTTTCTGGTGATAAATATAGAGATTGTCCTTTAGTAATATGTTGCCAATAAGTTGATTTCAGTGTCATTTTATAAGTTATTAATTCACTGTATAAAAGGGAAATAACATTCTTCATATTATGATTATTGTATATAATTCCAAATAGCCAGTTTATGAATTTTGGCATATTCTTATAAGAGGAGTTGTTAATTATTCTACATAGATCTTTAGTATATGTTAAAACACTCTGTAGTAGGAGCCAGTCTTGAGATGTCATCTCATAATATGTTTTTATATATTGAATATCCAAGATATTATGGTCTCTTAATCACTGTTTCCAACAAATAAAGTTTTTGTGTTCCCAAGTAGTGGATACATTTCTATGTACCCTATCACAAAAGTTCTTTGTAATGCTAAATAGAATTAACAGATCAAAACAAGTTTTATATCAATATTTACATTAACAAACTTTCTAAAAGCATTAAAGGGATAGTTAATTAAATTCAATTTAGTTGGCTTTGCAATATTATATTGCATGTTTATACATAATAAATACATACCTTGTTAAATGTGTCTGCTACTGGTAGATTTTTTGATAGGGTATTCTCATTTCTTAGTATAACAGAATGCAACATTTTCCAATTAGAGGAGTTGTTGGGGCTTATCCAGCCAATAACAGTTTTAGATATGGATGGCTTTATGTAGGTTTCAATATCAGGAAAGTTAAGCCCTCCTTGCTCTCATGGTCTAATATGATGTGAGAAAGCAACTCTTTCTTTCTTTTAATGAACCATAGAAGCTTTAGCAGAAGTGTATTTATTCCTTTAAGAAAATGCCTCTCAGAAATCATTGGAATGGCTTGGACTACATATGAGACTTTACAAAGTAAGACCATCTTTACCAGCTGTAGCCTATTTTCAAAGATCATAAATATTTTATTCCACTTATTCACAGATATTTTGTTACATTGATAATATTATTATAGTTTGCAATTGTCTCTTCCATATTTTTTGCACAAAATAATTCCTAAGTAATTTAGAGTGGAAACTTGTTTCCCAATAATATGATGCCTATTTACTTGTATTTCTTTCTTTCTTTTTATTCAATAACAAAAATTCTGATTTTGACTTATTGAAATGAAGACCCAAAACCATATAGATTTTTTCAATTAGGAAATCTAATGCTTTTAAGTCCTTTATAGAGTCAGGTAATGTAAGAAGCACATCATTGGCAAACATCATTATTTGAGAATTATATTGGTCATATGTATATCTCTGCCTTTTGTATTTGAATTGTTTCATACTAAAGCAACAAATATTTATATAGAGAATGCAAACAAAATAGGTGACATGGGGCTTCCCTGCTAAGTGCCTTTGGTACGATAAATAGATTCTGAGGTGAAAGGTCCTAATTTAACATAAGCTAATTTGTTTTTACAAACATCCCTCATACGTGCAATAAAGAAAGGAGGAAAGTCAAATAGAAGTAAAGTTTAAATAAATAATCCTAACTTAAAGAGTCAAAGGCCTTCTCTATGTCCAATCCCGTTATCAATGCTTCCTGATTTTTCCTATTTAAGAATTCAGTAAGGGTTAGAATCCATTTAATAATTGTCATGAGTGTGTCTATTATGCATAAATTCAGTTTGGTCATTAATAATTATTTTGGAGAAATATTTTTTATCCTGTTAACTAGAATGGATATAAATATCTTATAATTGTTTAGTAAGGATATTGGTCTATAGGAGCTACAATATTGAGGTTCTTTATTTTCTTTCAAAATAGGAGTAATTAGAGAATAGCTTCAAGAGGGAGGGATTATTTCTTGTGATTGTACTTCAAGTAGTGTTTTATGGAATAGTTTAGTTATGGGTATAGGGAAGAGTTTATACATTTCTATAATTAAGTTATCTATTCCTGGGGCTTTGTTAGGTTTACTTTGTTTTATCCTATCTATATCTTCTTTATGTGTGATTGCTCTTTGAAGATCTAACTTTAATTCCTCAGGAATTTTATGTAGTTTAGTAGAAATTGCTTCAAGATTCAATTGATCTTTGAAGACTAGAACCAATTGAACTATTTCATGCTACAATATTTTGATGACAGTAATTGAAATACTGGAGAAAATGGACAAGAATATTCATTAATACAATTTATATTAAATACAATGATCAAATCATTACATATTCTGTGTAGATACCAGTGTAAATAGTTTCACAATATTATGAAGTTGTATAGTTTTATGCTTATATATATATGTATATATATATATATATATATATATATATATATATATATATATATATATATATATATATCTTTATTTATTTATTGTTTTAAAGATGTTACTTCAATCAAAAACAAATAAAAATACTTCAAAGAAAAAAGATTGAATTGATCAATTGAAAGACTTTCCTTTTTATAATGTTCTGAATAATGTTGTTTAAGGGCATCAAGAATGTCACCTATATCGGAAACATTTTTTTCTTTTTCCCTTCATGAAGGATATTAACAATATTATTAGCATTAGATTACATTTTAATCTTCATAGATAACTTATTCAGATGCTTAGGTGAGAAAGCATAACAGTTTATATTTAATCTTTCTAATCCTACAATGGTCTTGTGGGTTAGAATTTCATTGCATTTTTTGTTTAGGTCTTCCATTTTCTGTTTATTATCAGAAGAGTTTGAAGTCTGTTTAGATTTAAGTAATAAAAGTTGATATTGTAGTTCTTGCAATTCTGATTCCGATTCTTTAATTTTATTTTTAAACCAAGTGAGAGTTCTGCTCTCTCTCTCTCTCTCTCTCTCTATATATATATATATATATATATATATATATATACACTTTTAGCGAATCCCAAATCATAACTACATTAACCTCTGTAGTATATTTAGTCTCTAGGAAGAATTGAATGTCTGATAGTAACCTGGGTTTAAATTATTTGATTTTTGTAATATAAGATGGAATTCTGGATGTGATGATTAATGATTTAAACTCAAGTTGAAACTTCAAGACAAGAGAAATATGATTAGATAATGGACATGGAATTATTGAAAAAGCAGAGATTTTCAAGCACAGGTCTTGAGAAACATATATTTTATCTATTCTGGTTTGAGTGCCAAATCTATAGTCTTGAAGAGAATATATTAATGAGCTAGCATCTTTTATGTTAAATGTGTCCAATAATTTAAATGCCTCTGTCCATGTTTTGCAGTGGTAGATAGGCGAAGAGGCCTCTTGTTGATAGTTACCAGTGTATCAGTATACAATTAAAGTCTCATCCTGTTATTAAGTTACCTTTATAATTATTAACTATAAAGTCTAAATTTTTTTGTTTTGCAGTACTTACTCCCATGCAAGGGAACCAATATAAATTTACAAGTGTCCATATTCTATTATTAAATTTCAGTATAATAATGCAAAAGTCTTCTCCAATAATAATATATCAATTTGTGTTGTTTTGCGTAATGTAGTTGAGCAAGCTTGTTTTATCAATGAAAGCAAAGTAAGTCATAAGTCAGTCCTAAAAAAAAAATTAAAAAAAAAAAAACAAGTGTGATTATAGTTAATAAGATGAATCTAAAATGCAATTTCTTTTGAACCAAACATGGAATAACAATCATTCCTAGTCCAACAGACAGACATAGATCTATCAGACTATCCCTCATAACTTGTCAACCATCCTCATCCGAGTTTCATAAAAAATATATATTTTAAGGAGACTATTTATATGTATATAATAAAGAGTAATACTTGATTATATGTCACACCAGGATATGCGGATCTTCTTATAAGATTAATATGTAGGTCCAAGATGGACTATGAGACTTTGAGTATTGTTAATACATATGAATTTACCCTAGTATATGATCTGAATGTAAAGCATTTTCTATTTGTTTGTTATATAGCTTTTTTGAAATAATAATTACTTAAACAAATTATCTGTTGGCAGATCTAGTAAAGTTTGCATATTGTATAACTTACCTATCCAACATCATTTAGTAAAGTTTGTTATTCGATTAATCTCCAAATTAAAATCCTAAGGCTTTCAATGGCTGTGCAACAAATCATTTAAGCCATTGTGTGCTTGATAGGTTTTCTCAAACCTCGTGGGTACTCAGTCATTTACTGTTAAGTAACATTGTCAATGTATTTGAATTTACAGGAGTAATATACAATGAGTCTTGACTGAGCTGTCTAAGAATTTATCATCTATAAGAATGTTCAGTATCAATTATAAATAGACTTGAGTAATAAGGTGTCATGTCTTTAAACAGCAAGCAGCAGCAAATAAGAAATGTGGATCAAATAAGTACTCAAATCTGTGAGACAACTAGTAATACATTCCTGATCAATATAGCATCTAGATTAGATAACAAATGCTATATATTGAAATATATTTGCTTTAACTTACAGTTATAATTTAACAAGAAGAAGTTTACATTCCCTAATCATAGGAAGTACAGGTATAGGTCCACTACTTCACAACTGGTCTTCTGACATATCAATTCCCACTTACTCTTCTAATATGTTTATGATTCAAATAACAGATCACATGAGCTGTTTAAATGTTTCATTTGTGTTGACATAGATAAAAACATTGCTGTAATTATAGTAAATTACAGAAAGTGATCAAATTAGTAAGACTGCTATAAATTGTATATAGATTCATAGGTAGGTACTAGGCTACCAGCCCAAGGGCCTACATAAGCCTAGCCAACAACGTTCCCTGGCTTATGCCATCCAAGAAAGTTATTTTCCTGTGCCACTGTCAAGCAGAGACACAAAAGTGATCCCCAGGGTGTATTTCCTATTTCCCATCCACTCATCAAGATTTTTCTTGAAGAGTGCTAATGAAGAACTTTGCATGACATAGATGGGTAGCCTGTTCCAGAGTATCCAGAAATCCATCCCTCCAGCATGTACTGTTTATTGTGGTGAAAAGGTTTAGGTCCCTAAAGTTTGTAGCTCGGAGGGATTGGGATTTCTTTAGGTGTAGCATGTCCAACAGCTCTGGGTTTGACATAGCTTTATATGTTAGGCAGAGATCACCTCGGAGTAGGCGATATGCTACAGAGTAAGGCTGGCGTTTTTTGAGGCGGTCAGTGTAGGGCATTTGTTTGAGGCCAGTAATCCTCTTTGTGAGGTACTTCTGTGGCCTTTCCAGCTGCTGCAGATGTCTTGTGAGGTACATTCCAAAAGGGGCGTTGTACTCTATAATGGGTCTAATGAGTGTCGAGTAGGGGGGAACAATGACCTCTTTTTTTCCTGGATGATAGCCCTTTTATGATGAGGTGTGCCATGTAGAAGGACTTCCTGACTACTGTGGCGATGTGACTATCAAAGGAGAGACTACTGTCCACCTGGGTCAGTAGATCTCTTATCACACATTTAGTGTTAAGTAGATTGCTGCCTATGTGGTAGTTCATGGGTACAGAGTTTTTACAAAAGGGGATGACACTGCACTTTTTGGCATTGAGCTTGAGGCCATGGCTCTGACACCAGGAATCTGTCTCAGTGTGGCCCTTCTGTAGGATGTCCACATCATTTGGGGACTTGACTATGGCTCCTAGTTTGCGGTCATCTGCAAACTTCATTAGTCAGAGGTCTTCTGTGTTAGCCTGTAATTCAGAGAAGTAGATACCAAACAGGAGAGGTTCCAGGACGGAACCCTGTGGTACTCCACTTGTCACTGCTTTGAGGTCAGATTTGTAGTCTGCAACTTTTACAGTGTGGTTTCTGTCAGTGAGCCAGTTGGCAACCCATCTTGTGACATAGGGATTTAAACATAGTTTAGTGAGTTTAGCTATAATTCCAAAATGGGGGATGGTGTAGAAAGCCTTGGTGAGGTCAAGATAGGCTGTGTGAATGGGTCTCTATCAGAACATCGAAGTATTAAAACTTCGAATGTTCTGATATCAAACACTAGTCAGTGAACGCTAAGAATAGCAAAGCTGCAGAACAGCGAATTCTTTCCTCGGGAAAGAATTTGTTTGGCCATTTCTGTGGCTTCGCTATTCTTAACAGTGTGGTGGAAAGTTATGGGTTGGGTTCAGGTAAGTGTGCGATTGTTTGTATGTTAGGGTTAGGGGCGGGTTGAGTGAGTTAGGGTTAGGGCGCGGGTTAGGCTTGTGTGCGATAGTAACAGACTTTATGGTTAGGGGTGGTTTAAGTGAGTTAGGGTTAGGGCGCGGGTTAGGTGAGTGTGTGATAGTGACGGACCTTAGGGTTAATGTTTGGGTTAAGGTAAGTGGGTAGATAGTAGTGTATGTTTAGTTTAGTGTAACGTTAGATGTAGGAATTTAAGTGTATGTGTGTGGTTGCTGTTTGTTTGATGTGCTTGTGTTGTGTGTATGTGTTTCTGAGCACCAAATTTCTTCCATGAGAAAAAATTTGCTGTTCTCAATGTTCGATATTTTCCTGTTTAGATGTTTTGGGGGCGATGAAATAGCGTTCGCTATTTTCATCTTTCGATAATGTGATATAAATGCATTTGAGCCACCTTACTCTCATCTACAGCTTTGGTGACTGCCTCAAAGAAGTCGATCAGGTTCAGGTGGCATGATCTGCCTTTCACAAACCCAAACTGGGTGGGAGCCAGAGTTTGGAGGTTACCGATGTCTTTGTTTATGAGTTCCATGATGATATGTTCCATGGCCTTGCAGACCAGGCTCGTCAGGCTAATAGGTCGATAGTTCCTGGGATCAGTGGTGGCTCCCCTTTTGTGGAATGGGATAACTGTTGCTGTGCGCCATTCAGTGGGCACAAAGCCTGATGCAAGGCTATTATTGAACATGGTGCTTATGTGGGGAGTCAGTTCGTTCTGAAGTTTGTGTAAAACGCAGCCTGGGATGCTGTCCAGTCCCATGGATGCTGTGTTTTTGGCTTTAGAGAGTGCAGCTTTTACCTGCATAGTTGTGATTACTAGGACTCTACATTCTTCCTGTATAGATATGGGCCCTTTAGGTGGTGATGGGGGGGGTGTAAAGTTAGCACTGAACCTATCTGCCAGGATGTTGGCAATATCAGATGGTTCTGTAATTTTCATGCCATTGTGCTGCAACTCAGAGCAGATCTGGGTGTTGCCATCAAGATTCTTGACATAGCTATAGAATGCTTTGTGGTTGTCATTAGAATTAGTGATTATTTTGTTTTCATAGCTAGCTTTGGAGGATCTTATAAGGGATCTCAGCTTCTTACTGAGGCTGACCAGGGAGCTCCTCCACTCATGGGATTTTACTCTCTTTTGCAACAGTTTCCTCCTTCTGTTATACAGTTTGTTTATGGCAGGGGACCACCAGATTGGCTTCCTTTTTTTGGAGCATAGCTTCTTGGTTCTGTTTGGAATAGCACGATCCATGCACTTGTGTAAGTGCTTATAGAGTGCATTTGTGTAGGATTCAGCAGTTGTAACTGTATTGTCCATCTGCATGGGTGTCATGAAGTTCACCACTTCTGTCTTAAGAAGCATTGGTTCATAGGTTCATAGGTTAGTACTAAGCTTACTGCCCTTGCGAGCCATTTTAAGCCTAGCCAATTATCCCTTGTGAGACTCAAACCCTGCACCTTGTGTTTATAAGGCAAACACCTTAACTATTAGGCCACCCTCCCAACCCATGAGAAACATAGCCATATGACTACTATTGCCAGAGAAACAAGCTCACAAACCAGACTTTAGACCTGTAGTAGACAAGCAATAATTTCAACATAGGTGGTTGAATGTGTTCTTAAACACATCATCATCTTCTTTTGGCTGTTCCTGTTAGTGGTCGCCACAGCAGATCACCTGTTTCCATTTCTTCCTGTCCTCTGCATCTTGCTCTGTCACACCAACCACCTGCATGTCCTCTCTCACCACATCCATAAACCTTATCTTAGGCCTTCCTCTTTTCCTGTTACCTGGTAGCTTCACCCTTAGCATCTTTTTCCCAATATACTCTGCATCCCTCCTCAGCACATGTCCAAACCAACGTAATCGTGCCTTTCTGGCTTTGTCTCCAAACCTTCCAACCTGGGCTGACCCTCTAATATACTGATTCCTAATCCTGTCCACCCTTGTCACACCCAGTGCAAATCTTAACATCTTTAATTCTGCCACGTCAAGCTCTGACTCCTGCCTTTTTGTCAATGCCACTGTCTCCAACCCATATAACACAGCTGGTCTGACTACCCTCTTGTAGACCTTCCCTTTCACTCTTACAGGTACTCGTCTGTCACAAATCATTATGTTCTTAAACAGATAATAATTATAATATTATAATAATTAGATAATAATTCAATCATTAACAGGAACAGCTACTGTTTAAATATTAACTATTAGTGCCAAAGAAGGGAAAAAAAAGAAAAAAAAGAAAAGAAAAAAATAATCCACCACTAGCTAACCACATAGATATGTTTCAGTCTTGAACACTGCTAGAAATATGATTCAACATATGTAATATCACAGACAATGATTCAATTTGCCAATTAAGCTTACAATCAAGCTTCATGGGAATTTGAGCAGCCTTGTATCTGTTTCCAAGAGGTGTAACAAATATATCTTCTTTAGGTGTAGTTCCTACTTCTACAGTGTGACTTGGAATCGCAGGTCATACTGTTGGTATGTGTACTTTACAAAGTGTTTTCTCAGGTTTCTCAGGTTTCTATTACAGTACCGGGTTATCCTTCACCATTACCCATCTACATGTGAAAACAGACCCACTCCTAAGATCCCCCTATTGGTACTAGGTTATCAATTTGCAGACTATTACAAGCTAACCATACATCTAGAGATCAGAGTCAAATCCCATACCATGTATCTATACAATAAAGACCATTATGCCACCCTCTTCCCCTTTACAATAATGCGCATTGTTTAAACAGGTAGGACCACTGGGAACATAGCCCCCCCCCCCCCCAGAGATGACCAGGAGTGACGTCTGAGTAAGTGACTTGCTTATGGTTGTACATCAAACAAAGGAGGGCTGGGGGGAATCAAACACTGTACCACAAGAACTACAGCTCATATCCCTAGCCCTCTGTGCCAAACACCAGATTAGCATCAAGTAAATATGAAATGAGTAAATAAAATCGATAAGAAGGCCAATTACAATCTGAAATCACATGAAAAAAGGCATATTTACTCCAATTCAAATTGGAAGTGGAGGCACCATAAACTTACAGACGTGTGTTTCTGTCTGTGCCCCACCTTCCTGAACTACACATAACAAATATACACATTGTGTTTGTAGATTGCATGCATAGAAGTTGCTATAAATCAAGGAGAAAAAACACAGGGAGTTTATGAAACTGAAATGCCCACAGGACTTTATAAATATACATAGGTGTGAATAAGTAACAGAGCTAAAGATGCTAATGCATTTAGCACTGATAACAGGTTTAAAATAGCAAAATAGGAACAAACTCCAGCCTTACACTCCAACTAATGTATAACTGACCATTAAGATATACTGATTCACACTAACCATCGAGTCTGGTTGCATTACTAACAGGAAGCCAGAATTTATTACCACAAAACACATTTAAGTCAGCCAAAGATATCAATAGAAAACTGATGGACAAGAATCCTTAAGTTATAGAAAGAATATGCTTACTAAAATTAGATAAAAAGTCTCCACAGAAAGTGAAATGAGCCTTCATGTACAATGATATTCTAGGAAAAAGATTCTAGTTACTAATGAAGGATGCCTGTGTGGAGACAGAGAGAAAAGACATTTAGACAAGCTCACCAGAAAAACACACACGTGAACATTAATATCAGCGTCCATTTATCATTTCTAATACTAAAACAGTCCTTATATGAAGCAACACAAAAAGCTAGTGGACTAAAAATGACTTTATCAGATGCTATTCAAATAGATCTAGGCTGCTGTGTGCATTCATGAACAAAGGCATACGACTTGAAGGGAAAGCTTTTAATTCCAAATACTTTCCCTAGAGCTATTCGTCATTACAGTTACTCACTGGAGTGTAGTCTGAAGAGGAATTACCCCTAGACAACCCACTGTACTCATGCTAGGATAAACTGCTTTAGCCCTAAGTGATTAACTCATTTGTTCTGCAGAACCAGAAGTACAGCCATGGTGAAGTAAAGGGGCAATTGCCCTTGGAGCTAACAGTTTATGGGTATGATATGATTGTCAGTGGGGTTAAGTTGTCGTATCAGTATTCGTTTAAGATATCATGGTGCTTGACTGAATGTCCTTTGATTTTATTGTAGAAAAAAGTTATATAGCAGTGCCTGGCATGCAACATGGAACCATTGCCATTTTAATTTATATGGCTTGTTTTTATATCACTGTTTGGTTTTATTGACATTTAACCAGTAATAAAGGATGGCAGTCAGCTAACAAGGTTTGTGCTATCAAACAATATCTTTCATTAAGATCTGCCCCACTTTAGAAGTACATTAGAAAGGATACAGACGTATACTCCTTACGTTACCTTGGCCTTGCTTTTAGAAGGACATTAAAAAGGATGCAGACGTATTCCCCTTACATTACCTTGGCCTTGCTTTTAGAAGGACATTAGAAAGGATGCAGATGTATACCTCTTACAATAGCTCGGCCTTGCTTTTATGATTACACTTCTTATGCAGCAAGACACACAGCTCTGGTTAGGCTATATATGGACTGGTTGAAAAACTTGTAGTCCCAGAAAGAAAAATATGAAACATCATCTACTTATGTTCCTGTTGAGCCTTTTAAATAAATTCTTGCATAAATGAACTGGTTGAAAAACTTGTAGTCCCAGAAAGAAAAATATGAAAAATCATCTACTTATGTTCCTGCTGAGCCCTTTAAATAAATTCTTGCATAAATGAACTGGTTGAAAAACTTGTAGTGCCAGAAAGAAAAATATGAAACATCATCTACTTATGTTCCTGTTGAGATTTTTAAATACATTCTTGCATAAATTAACTGGTTGAAAAACTTGTAGTCCCTGAAAGAAAAATATGAAAAATCATCTACTTATGTTCCTATGGAGCCTTTTAAATAAATTATTGCGTAAATGAGCTGGTTGAAAAACTTGTAGTCCCAGAAAGAAAAATATGAAAAATCATCCACTTAAGTTCCTGTTGAGCCTTTTAAATAAATTATTGCGTAAATGAACTGGTTGAAAAATTTGTAGTCCCAGAAAGAAAAATATGAAACATCATCTACTTATGTTCCTGTTGAGATTTTTAAATAAATTCTTGCATAAATGAACTGGTTGAAAACTTGTAGTCCCAGAAAGAAAAATATGAAAAATCATCTACTTATGTTCCTGTTGAGCCCTTTAAATAAATTCTTGCATAAATGAACTGGTTGAAAACTTGTAGTCCCAGAATGAAAAATATGAAAAATCATCCACTTATGTTCATGTTGAGCCTTTTAAATAAATTCTTGCATAGCACTGTCTGTTTATAAGTTAAACTTACCTTAACATTTTTCTCTGGTACCCACAAAGCTGCCTAATATTGATGATTTACTTGTTATTGGCTGATCAAACAACCCTAATGTAAAACACAGGCAGCATAATCAGGACAGCTCAGAGGGCACATACATGGAATGCATTCACTAGATTGAAAGCCAGCAATAGCAAAACACACAAAAAAAAAATTTAAAAACAACCACACAAGGCTGAAGGACACAACATTGTAACTATGTACTACTGACTTTTTAACAACAGTAAAATGCTGGTAATATAATACACTAGATCATGGGGCAACAGGGATTGTTATTTTCCTATCCTCACTGTACTCCAGTCTTAGGATTGGTATATATAATTACCTGTGGCTTTAGGTTGTGCAGGGGGCTCCCCCCCCTCCCCACAAAGAGACTGGATTGAGTGCTTTCTTTGATCTGTGTTTCGATCTTCCCCAGTCTGTCGCTTGCGTTTCACCATTGCAAGCAGCCAATGTAGCGGATATGCTTCCATAACAACACTTCCTACTTTTAAATTGTGTTTGAAGATCCCTAGTTATTAAACAATGGATGAATTGCTTCAAAGTAAAAAAAAAAAGAAATTAAAAAGAAAAACTGCAGCTGCATTCTGATCAGTGGGAAGTCAATGCCTATCACGCCCTTTACCATCAGAAAAAAATTAGTCCAATAAGGAAATTTTATTTCCCTCCTTTGATAAGAATATCCGTATTAACGCATTAATTTGGCATGAAATACTTTATTAATAAACACGTTCTGAAGGCAAACTGATGATTAAAAATATCCTTTCTTAGGACTATCGACCTACAAGTGTAAATAGATCTAACTCTTTTGAGTGCATAGGAAGTACCAATAAGCAGCCATCGTCTTGCTTCATGAATATAAGGAACGAGGTCATGACCCAGACAAGACACGGGTAAGCAAAACAGTATTACAAGCTTTTGAGGCATCTCAAGGTTAAAAAGCTTCACATCTCTGATCAAAGAAGCTTCTCATTCCCTCCTTTAAAAAATGATCAAACAAACTGATATAACTGATTTAACAGACCAATGAAACCAAATGATGACCCAGAAACTGGAACCACACAGAAGTAATTTAATTTAGCGCTTTCGTCTTGACAATGCAAAAGACTTCATCAGAATAAAACATTAAAACAGCATCCACCTTACATATACATAGAAAAACATCTGACTGGGTATTCCATTAACACTCACACCATATTTAAAGACACAGTAAGTATCAAAAACAAATACATTTACAATAATAAAAGGAAGACCTATCAAGTCTCACATTAAATTATACTTGAAAAACTTATGTCTGCAGCACATTAAAAAAAACTCTTTTTTGTGAATCCATAATATTACCGTTCTGAACTAGCTCTTAGTCATAGAACACTCTGAATAGAGCATTGGTCATTCAAACCAGGGGGCATGACAGCATTTAATCTCAGCTACCACTGTAACTCATATAATTCCAATAATTTGTTGTATGAACCCCCTCTTTGCCCCACGTCTACATGGTCAATAACTACTAATTTAAACATATGTTGTTGAAATACTAGTATATGTTTGGCCAAAGCATTATTCCTATCCAACTTTTTATACTATACATATATTCATAGGTTCATAGGTAGGTATTAGGCTATCAGCCCTGGAGCCTATATAAGCATAGCCAAAAAGGTTTCCTGGCTTTTGCCACCCAAGAAAATTATTTTCCTGTGCCTCTGTCAAGCAGTGCTACAGAAGTGATCCCTGGGGTGAATTTTCTATTTCCCATTCAGTCGTCAAGATAAATTCTTACCTGTTTTATGGTTTTTCCTACATAATATGCAGGACATTGTTGGCATAATGCTATGTATATTACCCCTTTTGACTTACAATTGTATTTATTTTTTAAATGAATGACCCCATAACTATATATGGTCACTGAGCCACTTTCTAAAATGTGTTGACATTGAGTACACAACCCACATTTTATCATTTTACCACCAAGACCACTGGGTCCCACTCTTTCCACCATATTCTTAATACAAATATCCTTCTGATATACGATAGTTGGTCTTTCCCCCACCACTTTTATGAACTGGGGATCCATGATACATATATCCAAATTTGTTTTAATAATATGCCTGATGTCATAAAATTCCCTATTAAAAGTCAAGACCAATGCTCTAGTAAAATTTGTGTTGGTGTCTATAGATTGAACCTGAGGCAGGTTATTCAACACTATACACTATCATATCACCAGTCACTCACACAAAACTACTTGGGGTTATCATAGACAGTGAACTGAAGTTTGACATACATGTATCCACCACCACAAGAAAGAGCATAAAAAACTTGCCATGCTATATAGGAACAAACAGTCCCTAACCGACTCCACCCGAGCCATCATTGCACCTATCCACCTTACCACCTTATTTCCACACTCTTATATGCATCACCAATATTCACCAATCTCAGAAAATCAAACTTTGTCATTCTTCAAAGCTGCTGTAATAAAATTGCCAAATTTGCAACAAATATGCCCCACTGAGCACATCGCTGCACTGCTCTAAAGCTCTTGATTGGCTGGACCCACTGAGCACATCGCTGCACTCCTCTACAGCTCTTGATTGGCTGGACCCACTGAGCACATCGCTGCACTCCTCTACAGCTCTTGATTGGCTGGACCCATTGAGCACATCGCTGCACTCCTCTACAGCTCTTGATTGGCTGGACCCACTGAGCACATCGCTGCACTCCTCTACAGCTCTTGATTGGCTAGACCCACTGAGCACATCGCTGCACTCCTCTACAGCTCTTGATTGGCTGGACCCACTGAGCACATCGCTGCACTCCTCTACAGCTCTTGATTGGCTGGCCTTCCCAGCCTCATTCTTTATAACCAACTTATAATAACCCACAAACTTCTTCACTGCCCTGACAAAATCCCTGCTCTAAAATACCTATTTCACCCAAGCACCAAAGCTAGAATTCTATGATCAAATGAGAAACTCCTCCTAGAGGTAACAAAAACCAATAACTCCACTGGCACGTCCCTCTATAGCAATTCAGTTGATAAGCAGTGGAACAGCCTCCCTCCAATATCACAACTATAACTACCCTCACCCCCTTCAAAAAAGCCATAAAATACCATATTCAGCATCTTTGGTTATGCAACTGCAACACCCCAGACTGATCTCCTGCTAGTACTTTTAGCTTACCAGTTCTCCTTCCTTGCTCTACATCCCAGTATCATTTCTCCTGTTACATCTCTCTGTTTCTCCCTCTAAGTGTCCTCTGCCTTTCCTATATCCAACTGACTTTATGTACAGCACACCTACCAATGCTATTATTATTTACGCCCTTTGAATTATTCCTCTTCCTCTATATGTCTGCAACCTTCCTGCTTACCCTACCTTTAGACCTTACAACCTACTACTCTCTATCAGCCCCTCCACTTGCAACTCATTATTTCTCTATCTATACCTGTTTTCTCTCCCGAGAACCCTTCCTATCCAATCTATCATTTATACATATTTCATCCTACCAGCTATTTTATAATGTATATCTGTCCCAAATACTCTGAAGTATTTGATGTCTAAACTCCTTTTTAAGGTATTATTTTCAACAGCTTTATTAATAGAAAAAGTGTATGGATACTATATATGATTGTATGTAATCTAACTGTACATCAGCTGTTTAATGCAATATTTTACTGTGTGCATGGAGCTTTTATCCCCGGGCCTCCACTGAAAAAAGTGTCCAGTCAGAGTTTCCCTGTTAAAAAAATGTAAAATAATAAATACAGTAATAAATATACCCATTAAAGAAGTGAAAATACCCCATGTTCTTTTTTGTATTACCTCATCAAAAATATCTATGAGGAAATCCTCTGGGTATCCCCTTTTCAAGAACATATCCTCTAAGACTCCACATTGCACCAAAAATTATTCTGTGTCCAAAATCATTCTTGCTAAATGGACAGACTGCCCCTTAACTAAGGATTTTTTCTGGTGAAAAGGGTGGTGGCTAGAATAGTGTAGCAGAGTATTCGAGTATGTAGGTTTCCTATAAATGTTTGAGGAAAACTCACACCTCAACCTATTCTTGGACAACTTAATGTCCAAGTAGTGGATTTCTTCCTCAGATACATTTATGGTAAATTTCAAAAATGTAATGGTGGTGTGCAAATATTCAAAAAAATCATCAAGCCTCTCTCTCGTATCTGTCCAGAAAATGACATGTCATCCGAAAAGAGTGCAAGATATGACCACGCATTATTTGGCTGAACAGATATCACTATGATGAGTACAACACTAAAAACAATATCATATGTTCAGTCAAAACAACCACACCTATCAGAATGCAATATATACATTAATACTAGTACTGAATGTGTGCAACTGTATGCATTTATTTCTAAAATAATCAGGAATCAGAAGGCTTAGAAATCAAATATTTTAGAACATGATTGCTGATTATGACCTGACACTATCAAATGGGAATCTGCTCAAGGGTCAGTCAACCCAGGTTATAGCAGTGTTTTTACAAAACAGGCTGTGGAAAGAATACCAGCCAGTTGTACTTGTAAAAACGGCTGAGTTCAAATAAAATATAAATAGAGTAGTCTAATTATATTAATTATATTAAAGACTACTCTATTTATATTTTATTTGAACTCAGCCATTTTTACAAGTACGACTGGCTGGTATTCCTTCCACAGCCCTTTTGGTGGTTACAGTGCTTTGTATGCAGCTTACTCCTTTTTTGTAGTGTTTTTACAAACACACAGGTGCAGTACCAAAGTTGAACTGAAGGCTATGGCCCACAGTCTGCAAACAACTGTGCTAACACTGTCACTGCGGGCACATATTCATTCTGTGAAAAGCCAAGCTATGCACAAACAGATCAAACATCAGTAAAAATACCCATTCACTCTATACACAATAGACCAGAAAAAAACACCCATTCACTCTCTGAAGATGCAGGCTAATTATACACAACAGATCAAACATACAAGTGTGCCAAACCATGCAGCATAAGAAACAATCACAGCACTTTCACTTGTATGCAAACCACTCACCTTATAACCTGTGTGCCAGATGGGTACAACAAAATGTAGTTTATGTTGTGGATGTATTTCTAAAAGATGTGTGCTGACAAAATGGATGAAAAACACAGAATTCATCAACACTGTAAGTTTTACACAAAGTTGTAATGACAGCTGCAGTTGTTGATTTCACTTACCTTACTGATGCATGATATGTATTCCTATATTCTAATCAATAAGCATGTATTTTTAAAAATCACAGGCCTGAAAACAGTGGAATATGCATCTCAGTTCATAATACACATGAAATATTCAACATACCTCTCTCCTTCTGCTGCTCTTTAAGCCTGTTTGTCCGCTCAATGCACATTGCTCTGTTTCGACTGTGGTCCTCATCATCTGAAATAAAAAAGAAAATATTTAAAAATTATTAATTAAACAACAAGAATAAACATTTCACAGCACACTTTGTAGACTGTTAGTCTAAAAAAGCATAAAAGATCAAAAGAACAGATTACGGTGGTTTGGACATGTGCAGAAAAGCAGAAGACAATCTGGTGAGTACGATTTGGGGAAGACAGGAAGAAGGTAAGAGGCAGTGAGGGTGTCCAGCAAAGAGGTGGATGGATTGTGTGAAAGAAGATCTGTGACAGTCAGGCATGAGTGTTGGAGAAGGCAGGAGTGAGGCACTGAATCTAGAGAGTTGGCGACAGTTAACCCGATACCCCAACCCCATGTATAAAAAAAATGGGAAAATGGGGGCTGGTAATGATGATGATGAGTCTAAAAAATATTAGTTCAGCACAACACTCAGTTGATGTAATATTCAGGAGTTAACCTTGAGCACAGATCAGAGGACATGAGATTCAAACCTGGATACACAACCTACACCCCAACTCAAAAGTTGAGACCTATCTTCCTACTTAACACATCTTTTTTCCATGCATTGAAGGTGAAGGTTATGACATCATCCTGATGGGGATGGTATACAAAGAATACTATGACATCACCCTGATAGGGGATGGTATACGAAGAATGACCTTGGCTTAGGACTGCAAACTATGAACATGTGCTGCTCATGTAGCTAAACTGTTTTCATATTAAATTCGTCAGCACTGTGTTCAGAGAAATTAACAGTAATTGAGATAATCCATTCCTCATACAGTGTGACAGTGTCTTGTAAAATTCAGCTTGTTTGAACAGAACTTATATGTTGCTGTGCATTATGGACATAGAAAGGCATGTGTGCGGACCACTTTTCCTTGTTAACTTGCACATCACTAGTTAATACGTACATCTTCCCCACCCTTCATTGTTATTGTTATTAGGCCCATCACAGTTCATCAAAATTATGATTGATTCCAATATGTCATGACAAAGCTGTGCTTCCCAAAGTTGTAAACAGAATACAATATTAACCTAATAAATTCTTCAGACATATAATAGGATGTATCATGATGTACTGTCACCACTGTTAAATAGCTGATATTAACAGAAGGTTATGGATTACGGATATATCAGTAGTAATTCAATGAATAACTGACTTATTTGCAACAACTCTCAAATTATAAATTAATATCAATAAGTGTAAAATGCTTTGCAAACAGAATGCTAGGAATATGACATCAGTATAAAAATGTAAGATATATATTTCCTCTTTCAAGACTTGAACACACAGCATGTATACATCCTAGTCTACATCCTAACAAACTTGAGCTAACACTCAGGGCATGCTATTCATAAACAAACAGGTACTGCTCTTTAAAAGACATTGTTCAACTGATGTTAGGCTGTTACAGATTGCAGCGTTATTCCTAGAAAACCTAGACCAGTGTGTTATTTCCATGCACAATGTAAAATGTAATATAAACTATTCAATATGATTCTTGAAAAAAGTTATGGGTGAAGTTAACCAAGGTAACCTTGCAACCAGTTATCCCCCCCAAATTTATAGGTTGCTCCCAGCTATGCAAATCTGCCTCTTAATCTATTGCCCTGGCACAAAACGATTATAACAATTGTGAATACTGTAAGTACCTATAGACTCTTATGTTATTTACTACTCTCTTTCTTTTATGGCTGTACTATTCCTACTACAGCAAAGAATGTGCAAACATAAATCATCACTCTATGTTATAGCTATAGCTTTGTTAAGTTTGCTAATTATAGTTTCGCTTAAGTTTTGCTAATTATAGTTATTGTCAAATTGCTTTAGTACCATTACTATGCTACAGTGGACTAATTTTCTTGTCATGCTTATAATTTTGCATCCCGTTGTACTATTTTTATATTACCTTCTAGTATATAGTGCAGCTTTTCTCCTCAGGCCTCTGCTGAAAATGGACATGTATCCAGCCAGACTAGCCCGGTCAACAAATGTAAAATAAAATAAAATAAATAGAAGGTAACTTTTCCTTTGTGGATTTGAACCCACAACACACCAAAATGTAGACATCCTGCCCAGTTGTTTTACATGCCAAGCTAAATCGTACTAGACTTTAATTGCAGACAATAGCTACTGCAGCTATTTATTAGAAATCTTGAAATAATTTTTTTTTCTTCTTATACTTGTACATTATAAATGTTTTAATGATACTGTGGAGCTTTTCTCCCCGGGCCTCCACTGAAAATGGAAATATATCCAGTTGGACCAGCCCGGTTAACAAATGTAAAATAAAAATAATAAAAAATAAATAAATGGCAGAATACGGAAAATGTATACAGTTTTTACACTTCTCATAGGTTCATAGGTTCATAGGTTCATACTAGGCTATCTGCCCGAGGGCATTTACAAGCCTAGCCCATAGTTTTGTGGCTTATGCCACCCCTTTAGTATGGGGAACTATACCCATTATTTTGCTGTGCCTCTGTTGAGCAGTGACACTGAGGTAATCCCTGGGGTATATCTGCGATCTCCCATCCATTGGTCAAGATTTCTCTTGAACAAGGCCAGCGAGGTGCTCTGCCTCACATATACCGGGATTTTATTCCACAGCATAGGGAGTCTTTGGGTGATGAATCTATCCCTCCAGCACGTCCTATTAATAGCCGTGTCGAGGTTTAAGTCTCCCGCCCTTGTGGCTCTGACGGATCTAGATTTTTTGAGGTGAAGCATATTCATCAAATCTGGGTTTGACATGGCCTTGTATGTTAGGCAAAGGTCACCTCTGAGCAAGCGGTAAGCGACTGAATAGAGCTGGAGTTCTTTCAGTCGGGCAGCATAGGACAGCTGTTTGAGACCCTTTATCCTTTTGGTGAGGAACTTTTATGGCCTCTCCAGCTGCTGCAAGTGTCGGGTCAGATACATTCCGAATGGGGCATTGTACTCAATCATTGGTCTGATGAGTGATGAGTATAGGGAGACTATGACCTCCCTTGATCTAGATGAGAATCCCTTCATGATAAGGTGGGCAATGTAGAAGGTCTTCCTAACTACTTTAGCTACATGGGTGTCGAATGACAGACTACTATCAACCTGGGTCCCCAGGTCCCTGATAACGTCTTCTGTGCTCAGTGGATTGCCACCTATTTGGTAGCTAGGGGTAACCTTGTTTTTCCCGAAGGGTATGACTATGCATTTTTTGGCATTTAAATTTAGGCCATGGCTCTGGCACCAGTTATCCATTTCTGAGAGACCCTTCTGAAGGATATCTGTGTCAGATGTGTTTTCTACTATGGCGCCCAGTTTGCAGTCATCTGCAAACTTTGTCAGCCATAACCCTCCTGTGTTTGCTTGTACTTCGGAAAAGTAGGTGCCAAACAAGAGTGGGCCCAGGACTGAGCCCTGTGGTACACCACTTGTGACAGGCTTTGAGTCTGACATGGCACCAGCAACTCTGACCCTGTGGGTTCTGTCACTCAGCCAGTTTGCAACCCATCTTGTGATGTATGGGTTAACATTTAAGCTGATGAGTTTTTCAATGATACCCGAGTGGGGTATTGTATCGAAGGCCTTCGCCAGATCGAGGTAGGCTGTATGGACTGCCTTTCCCTCATCAATGGCTTTGGTGACTGTTTCGAAAAAGTCAACCAAGTTTAGAAGGCATGATCTGCCTTTGACAAAGCCGAACTGGGATGGATCCAAAGTCTGCAAATTCCCTATGTCTTTATTTATGAGGTCCATTATGATCCTCTCCATGGCTTTGCAGATAAGGCTTGTCAAGCTAATGGGCCGGTAATTTCCAGGGTCGGTGGAGGCACCGCCTTTGTGAAGTGGGACCACAGTTGCAGTGCGCCACTCCCTGGGTACGTATCCAGAGGTAAGATTATGATTAAACAGCTGTCATAGTGAGGACATAACAGATATTAACACGCACATAAAATATGTTTAATCAATATTATGAACATTAATTTCTACATTAATTAAACATGTATGTGTACTTGTGTAGGAAAAAGGATATAAGTAAGTTATATAATTGTAACAGTCCAATAGGTGATACAGTGAGACTATAATGGAAAACTACAAACTGTGCATTCATTCATGGCCTAGACGCCATAGGTGTCAGTCATACACAAGGACAGTGGCTATGTGAACGTATGTCATTAGATGTAGTAATGTACATCTTCAAAGGACATAGTTATGGTTATTATTTAATTATTCAATGAGACTGGAATCAAACTCTGTCAAGAGTACAGTGAGCACAAAGTCCAGTGAATTATAGCTCTTGCTATAACCCTGGCTAACTTCTTTCTTTTTTCCCTCCTTCCTTTCTTCTGACCTCCCTCTCCTTCTTCTCCTAACTCTAGTATACCACAACTTCCACTTCTTAATTATTCCTATCTCTCTCTCTATTAATAGACATAAATCTAATTTTGCTTCTCACGTATAATGTAGTAATACTGTAACTAAGTAAAATATCTAATCTTATTCACCTGCTAAGTCTCATATTGTACTCTTGTGTCTATACATTCTGGAAGAAATTTAAAGCAAATGTTTTCTTTTTATGACATAATTCTGTATATTTTTTAACTTGTTAAGTAGTAGTTAGCGGAGCTTTTCTCCTCGGGCCTCCACTGAAAATGGACATGTATCCAGTTGGACTAGCCCGGTTAACAAATGTAAAATAAAATAAATAAATAAATAAATAAAATATTCCCACAAGCTATTTCACACAGATAAGGAGTGTTTATAACAAAATGTATATGGTATATATGGGCCATATTAATGTAAAATCTGTAGGAATATTTAGAATACTGGTAACTACTGCATTGGTCAGTGAGCTGCCTCCACACCTCATCAACCCTCCTTTGAAGCTTGGCTGCATTCCACCAATGCATGCCATCATAGTGTCCTCAAAGTCGCTATCATAATTTGCAAGTCTTTCAAATCTGAAAAAGAAACACAGAGAAGTTCTCACTGAAGTACTACTCAGTTTGCAGTTAGCAGTGGTCTGATCAGTAAATGTATCAAAATCAATATCTGAAAGTGTCACTGATATCACATTCTAAGATTATTGGAAGATAACAGGCATGTGATACACTTGGTACCATTTATTGATCTCTATTGGGTGTTTAAGTGGAACACCTGTTTTCTTTTTTAAGCATAGAATGGCATTTTAAACAGATGTGATAATTAACTTCATTAATTATGTATGGCACAAATGGCACTTAAAGCTGTGTGCACACAAGGTGCACTTTGATTCTGTGAGTCTGAGTGTGAGGTGCATTGGCAACTAGCGGAATTTCTATAGTGGTAATTAGTACAGCTGTTAAACTTGATCATTTCCAAAGGCACATGTTTAAATTCATATTTAATCCATATAAGTTTTATAGAAGCTGTCATAATTTCATAGAGTGATGTTGTCTTAAAATGTATGCATACAGGTGTTTATCCCCTAAACTTGTTTAGTTCAGTCCCATATAAAGTTGTATAGACAAACTTTCAATGCAAAGCATAAGAGTATATGGAGGAGGATTTTTCGATCATCTGCAATATTTGCTGATAATCCTTGCACTACAGAAACCTACGGATTATGACAGTATCCGTATCTAGTATTTGATGTTGATGTCATAGATATTTATTAAATCATGACTTCTAAAACAGTGTGATACTATATTCATATGCTGTTACACATATTTGTTTCAGTGATACTTTGTAACCAAGGTGTTATCAGTACTGTCTCAATGTACTATGGATCTGTCCTACCTATGGATCCAAAGGTATGCTGTTGCTTTCTGTAAGTTGTTTAATTAGCATTGCAACACAAAGTGCATGCCGACTGTGGTGGCATGATGATGTTATCTTTAGAAGTGTATGCAATGTCAGGGGTTCTAATCCCAGTCATGAAGTGTACAGATATTACAAGTTATGTTGGTTTTACAGATGCTATATGATGCCATTGATGATACGTTTCACATGTCAAGTTAGTATTTATCACAGATAGTGTTAGACAAATGTTTGCAATTCACAGGAATACATACTGTTTATTTTGACATCTGCTGTTCATTGACTCAGATGAACAAATATGCTCATCCATCAGTCTTATCATGTGTATATTAATGTTATCCATATGACCCACCATTCTAGGGGTGACAATTTTTCCTCCCAGGGAAATGACATCATCATTGATTCTGTCCACCAACAAGGAAGGAGACTCCTAGGCCATTCAGGGGATACTGTGTGGAGAAATGAAATATGGATGGACTCACCAAAATGATCAATGCTGTTGGAAGTAACAACCACTCCTGTGATGCTTGTAGATGTCATTGCTTGAACATAATTCTATGTGCAGCCGACAGAGTCACACGTTATGAAAGGTCGAGGGATGCCACCAGTTGTGGACCACCACTGACCCCCCCAATGACATCATAATCTTTTTCACCTCACTGCATAGAACAAGATGGGAGTGATGAAACTCTGATCGTGGGATTAAAGTGGGTGTTCCAGGACAGACATGTATGTATCCCTGTTCAGTACAGGGATAAGTACTGTGACACTCACTGCATATTGTTCAGCACATTCATGTATTCCTGTGTTTGATTTACAACAGCAGAGCTGAGCCATGAACAAACTTCCACACAAAGAGGGGATGATTCGTGTAAATATAATTACATGTATTGGTAGATCTGAGTTACAGACAGAGCAGTGAAAACTGCTGTTGTAATGTTTATTGCATTAATATTCACAGGTCCATCTACTTCAGGCCTACAGCAGGGAAAACCAGATAAGTGTCTCTATATTGTTGCTGTGTACACTACCTTGTTGATGGCCCAACCTCATATAATGGCATTAGTGTTTACTGTTACATTGTTGTTTCCATAACCTTGAACACTACAGGTATATCCAGTGGAGGTGCAAGACATGCATTATCAAGCAAAGAAAGACCAGGTATGTTACAGTGACATTGTTAGAGCTTTCAACAATGTTTATCACATGTGATGACCGCAATCTTTGTCAGTATTTGTCATTTGGCCTTCTGGTGTACATTTGCAATGTACATCACTTGCGTATTTGTAGCCCATATTGTATTTGTGATGTTGTCAGTATTAGTTTTGAGAACTACATAACTATCCTGCCTTTCTGTTCACTTTCCCACTACAGGATCCGCAGTACAAACTATGACTCTACACAGCAGGAGTCCTCAAGTGCACATACAAGCGGTATGTGTATGTCATACATTCAGTCTTTTTAAATTGTGTTCAACTGGTACATGCTGTGAATGATGGCAGCTGTAATGTCATTTATTCCCCTACACTAGTTGAAGTTCAGCACTATGGATCAACAACAACATCCTGTGAGTGTTTTCCAGATGTGTTGCTATGTTTTTATGCATCATATATGTCATGTATGTTGGCCATGTTAATAGATTAGCCCCTGCATTCAATAAACTCAGTGGAAGAATAGTGCTACTGCTGCATGGAGTGGTTCATGTCCGTGTAGTTTTAGCTTTAACAGCAGTGCTCCTTGCATATTTATGAAGGCACACTGCTGTTAAGGCTAAACAGACATGAACAGAGAACAAGTGTACGGGGCATGTCTAAGCAGGGCAGGCACATCCAACACGCCCCCTGCAGTCAGAAAGTGCTGTACAGCACTTTTAAAAAGTATTTCCGTGTCCACTGACACTGAAATGAAATAAAATTAGCATTTCAGTGTCTGTGGACACTGAAGTAGCTAGTGGAGCAAGAAACAATGCAGTAGTGTGTGACAGGTTCTGTCACACACCCCCTGCATTGTAAAAGTGTCATACAGCCATAGCTGTCAACTGTACAGGTTTCTGCAGAATGCCCAGATGCCTGCCTCATATACATCTCACCCTGCCAGAGCAATAAAGCAGTACAAAGCCATAAATAATGGTGGGAGAAGACACAAAAATAGGGACACATTTTAAATATTACACTGACAAGCCTGAAAGCTGATAGAATAAAAGGTTTGCAGTAGCATGGACTTCCTGCAGGGTATGAAGACTGAAACACAAATGTCTGCCATACGGCCATAGCCAATAACTGTACAGGTGTCTGCAGAATGCCCAGATGGCTGCCTCACATACTTCTCACCCTCCTACAGCAATAAAGCAGTACAAAGCCATAAATAATGGTGGAACAAAGCCAGAAAAATAGGGACATGTTTTAAATATTGCACTGACAAACCCGAAAGCTGATAGAATAAAAGGTATGCAGTAGCATGGACTTCCTGTAGGGTATGAAGTCTGAAACACAAATGTTTGCCATATGAATCCCCCGTACGGCCATAGCCGTTAACTGTACAGGTGTCTGTAGAATGCCCAGATGCCTGCCTCACATACCTGTCAACCTCCTAGAGTAACAAAGCTGTACAAGGCCATAAATAAATAAAAAAAAATTCCACACTAAGGTATGTTTAAGCATAGCTGAGTGGGTGTGCACATTATGGTCCTCTGCCCAGCATTGCTTAAACATCCCAGAGGCGATAAATAAAAATATATAGCTAAAATCTTAATGCCAAGATAGTACAGTGGTTAGAGTCCTGGCTTTGTATGCAGACATTCACGGTTTGAGTACCAAGACAGGCATTCCATTTTTTACATAGGAAAGCAGTGTTAAAATTATTTTTACTTTTTTAAATCATGCAGTAATTTATATTTGTCAACCAGGGTAGTGTAGCTGGTCTAAAATGGATGTGTGAGTGCATATAACATGTGGAACCACCCATGTATACACAAGTGCCCCAAACAATATAGTCACACCTCTCAGTAATGTAATGAAAGCACATAGAGGGACATCATGTAAAGTAAATCATATACACTTACTAAATGAACTTATTATTCTAATATAACTAAAATTAAAAGTGAGCAATGATTAGCAGTGCTCAGATATGCTTAGCCTGTTTAAGCAATGCTTAGACGTTGATGCTAAGCAACAGTCAGCTCAGCTAAGCTGATTTGTGCACTGTTAACCAGTGATCAACAATGCCCCTTTAAGCAGTGCTAAAACCAGCTTACCGAGTTTGCGTACTGCTAAGCTGTGCTCAACATTTACAAAATTGACCACTGATTGCAAAGGGTGGGAATATGGCCTTATTTAAACCACACAGGTGGGAACACAGCCAGTACCTGTTATAGTTCAACCTGTGCAGGAACCATGGCTGGCATAGGTGAGGGTTTGTGCTTTAGGGTGCAGTGCTGAGGCATTGTGGGGTTTAGGGTCATGGCTGGACTTCTTGTAAGTAACCATAATGAGAGACTGCTGCAGGGCCAGTACCAGGGCTCACAATATAAAGTGGAGGCCTGAGACTGCCTTGCCCATGATCTCACCAGTGCTACTAGCATCAGCCAAACTAATGAGCAGGCCCTGCACCACTATGCCAACCAAAAGTGGAGGAAGGGGGTGCTCTTGAACCAGTGGATCCAAGATGCCAGGGACAACTGTGCTCCAGCAGTTTGTAAGTATCACAGATATAGGTGTACAAATTCTAGCCTGAGGATGTGATAGACAGGTATGCATAATGTTTGTGTCTGTCCCCTAAAGCTGCAGCAGAGAGGGCTAGTAACATTGAAGCCCATGCCAACAGACTGGTAAGGCTGCGCCAACAGGCTGGTGAGTAAAAATCTATTTTGCAATATTGTGCAAATAACTAAGAAGGAGTACATTGTGTACTGCTACTACATATACTGTTGCTGTGTTAACTGAATAAATAAAGGTTTCCTGACTAATACTGATGTGAAATAAACATCTATAACATGAACTGTTGTGTTTACTCTGGTATGTTGTTGTACACTTTGAATGGAGCTGTAAAACAAAATATAAATGCCCTGTGCTAACCTTTGCTTTTCAGATTGTAGTAATTTAAAGGATTATTGCACAGTACACTATCTGTCATGCATGCATCACAGTATTACAAGTTCAGACCATCTAACCAAGACAGTAATAGGCAGAAAAGAGTAAAACAAGAAATGGCAGTTCCCCAGTAGCTCAGTGTGATGAGAAATAGCATAGTTGTTGTTTTGCACAGCCAGACACGGTTTGAATCCAGGGAGTGGTACTAAGACGTGTCCATATCTACACACAAGGAATCAGGAATATATGTAAAACCAATCCGGTAGTGTTAACAGATATTTTCTCCACAGGTTTTACAGGTAATGAAATGTTGGTAGTAGCTGTAAGAAGGGTATACTAATACATTGTGTACAACTGTTCAACTGTCCCACCACATGCCTGCAAATGATAGTAGGATAGTAGTAGCGGCTGGTGGCATCAAATCAAAGGGGCTGCAGGAAACAGCTGAATGGGTGGGGCCAATGGGAAGGGGTGTGGCCAACTAGTAAGGTGTGGGGCTATGCTGTCAAACTGTCATTATGAGAGTCCAATTCAAGACAAAATAATGTGTAGAAGAAAAAAATATTTCAATGCATTGGCTACATGACAGCTTACTTAATATTTAGATGGAAACAAAAAGGTTGTGAGGCATGAAAAAATAAATTACTTTTTAAATACATTACTGGATTGCGAATCAAAATCATGTATAAAAAAACAAGCAGCTCTAAACTCAAACCACTTCTCTTTGCATTGCAGTTCTAATTATAATTTATATTCAGCTTTATAAAAGTACCAAGTAACATGCTGAAAATAGCAATCTATGTGATACCCCCACTTGTAAAAATGTTTCTTATCCAAAAAAGACCTTCTGCTTGACAACAACTATCTACTTGTTTCATGGGGAAAACATGATCAAAGTGAAAAATGAACAGCAAACAAGAAACAAGCTCAAGATAAATTGCTTAAAGGATTACTGCACAGGTTTTGGACCACACATGATAGAATGGCATTCTATTTAGTTTACAAGTAAAGCCTACAAAGATAACTGCAAGTCTCCAACAAATGTAATGAGTTTCTGAAAATACTGTAATCCTGACCTTTATTATAAATACTGTCATATGCATTTCAATACGCAAGGCTTATACGCTATCGAGTTATGCAAATATTCTCTGCATGGCAACAACAAAAAGGCTTTCAATGTTCGTAATTCTTTAACAGTATGTTTCTTAAATCTTACTTGAATCTTACAGTCTCAGACAAGCTTACCTGATGGTCATTAAAGCATTACTACTTAAACACAGAGCAACAGGCACTGCAACAACATGCATCTGTCGGAATAAGAAGCATAAATCAACAGCATAAAAGTATGACAGAAAACCAGAACATTTTGCAAAATCAAGGACAGGTAAAAAGCCACTGTAGTACTTGTGTCTAGCTTGGATGGGGGGATATTCTGCACACCTAACACTGCATAACTGCTCCTTGCCTTGCTTGGACACATCCAGAGTCACTACATGGGGGAGTGGGGTCCAACAAGTATGTCACAATTTGAAATGTCTCTGGCTGACAGTGATGGCCCTGACACATTTGTCATACCTCTCAAACCTCAGAGCAAGAAATCTGGACAAAGCCATAAATAGAAGTGGGACAAAGGCCCAAAATTAGGACAATTTTTAAATATTGCTCTCATAAACTTAGAAAGATAATTAGGTCTTGCATTAGTATGAATTTTCTGGGGTCTATATGATGCTATCGAATGGACTAAATAGCAAATGCTATTTAGTCGATCCGATACTGTCGAAATGGCAAAATAGCGAAGTCACGTAACATCGAATTTCTTTCCCAGGGAAAACAATTTGATGGGCCGTCTTTGGGAATTTGCCATTTCCTCCACTATGGTGCGATCTCAGAGTTGGTATATTTAAGTAGGGGTGTGTAGGAGGCTAAGCCCCCTACTTAAATTTGTGTTTAAGTTTATTTTTGTTTTACGGAGTAGCAAGTTTTTTTTCCCTGGGAAAAAATTTGCTATTCTGTTTGTTCGATATTTTGTTGTTTTTTTCGATATTATCAGTACGATGAAATAGTGTTTGCTATTTACATCATACGATATGATATAGACGCATTTTATGAAGGGTATGAAATTTGAAACTCAAATGTTGTCATTATTTTCTAACTTAAATCTTTTAATGATTTGCCACTAATTTTATGAAAAATGGACCAAAAATGTGATGCAAAAATATAAAATAGCCACACAATACAGCTGGGAACCTGTCAATGAAGGGACACTTTTTAATAGTAATACTGTTAACATGAGCAGCTGACAAAATAAGAGACTCTACATGCATTTCTGAAATTAAAAGTAATCTATAACTCTGATCATTACAATTATTTATTAATTGTAAACCTTCCAAATTTTCTTCCAAATTTGCCATTTTGCAGAGGGATTATTAGGGGGAGAGCAAAATTTTGAGCCAAAATTGGGGGACAGTTGAGAGGCTTGGCTATACCTAATTCTATAAAGCAATTTATCTAAGCGTACCTCTTAACGCAGGAAATTTGGACACGGCCAAATATTTTGGGGGGACATAGAAACAGTACTAAAAATTGCTCTTGTATAAACGTAGATAGCTGGCAGAATAACAGGTCTTGCATGCATTTTTCTGAAGGGTATGAAGTCTGAAACTCAATGTCTGTCATTATTTAGCGACTTCATTCCTAAATGATTTCTCAAAAAAAAACACAAATGTTATGAGGAACAAACCAAAAATAAGAAGCAAAAATCAATTAATTCTGCAAAAATCTGGACAGTTGAGAGGTATAGTTCAGCCAGGGCTGTCTGAGATTGCCGCCCTTCCCCCCTCACAAAATCATGGTTGAATGGGGCCTTCCCCCTGCAGCTATTCCAATGTCCCATTACTTAGCTATTTCACCCCATTTACCATAAACACTGTAATGTGCATACTGCTTTTACTTCTACGATGATTTAGAAGTTTTCTTTTATATTTTACAGCACAAACACTAATAGACTTCTGCTAAACAAAGCAATACAGTCTCATAATGAAAATAAACTTAGCATTAAAACGTCTCTGCCCTGGAAACTCACATTCATTGAAACAGCATTGAAACCCACTTTCAAAGAAAATACATCTGGCCAGTGGCAGATAAAGATTAACTTTGGGCTGTTTTCAAATCATAGGCCCCTTGCCTAGGAAACACACGTGTTCTTTGATACACCTTCCTGACTGTATTAAATTATATTCCTTGTATAATACAGTACAGTTGTTAGAAGGCATTTTACATTTATTGTTTGGAACATTTTTCCAGTAAACAATGAAAAAAAATGCATGCACCAATAATGACAAACCTACCCAATTCAGAACATTTCCATCATAATAAGTCTATTCAAACTTCTACAATGCACCAGTATCAGTAAATATGCACAATCTCTGCAGAAGTAAAAGTCAGCTAAATAATTACACATTAAAGAGATCTGTAACTTATGAAGAGGTTGTTGCTAGCAAACAACTTTATATTTCATTGTTTCAACTACAAAGAAAGTACCTGTTGCCCTTGAGGAATACATTTCCTATGTTACATAAAAAATAATAAGCTAGTAATATTGCAATAGGGGATGGATGGCAAAATGATAACAGGTTCATCGTTACTAGGTATCTCCACCAAAGAGGGCATTCTCAAGACTGCAGCATCTACCCCCTTTAAAAGTACAACATAGTACAGTATCAGCAATGCATCTATATACTGTGGGAGTAGAACCCACAGCCTTCTGCATCAAAAGGATGCACACTACCTGTTGTGCTATTAACAATGCAAGCAGACTCAGCATGAACAGCACTAAACTTCTCTTCAAGCTCTCAGCTCCTTGTAAAATCCACTCGACACTCAACTGTATCTCTCAACTTTGAAGCACAAGAAATCTGGAAAAGGCCAAAATGTATTGGGGGGGACAAAAGCACAAAAACTAGGGACACATTTTAAACATTGCTTGTATAACCTTGGAAAGTTGCTAGAATAAAATGCTGTGTTACTGCCATGTGTTTCACTGCTGATTCTTGAACCTACCCAGGACCCTGTGCACCACAGTCAGAGCAACATACCATTATGGCAAATTAGCTCTTTCTTGAAAGACAGCTAGACTGAAACTTAAATGGCTATCTATCATTTAGTGAATACAGTTCTCACCATAGCTCTCAACTTCTTAGCACAAAACACTTAGACAAAGCCAATAATGGGGGAATACAGCCCCACAAACATATTCAGTGAATTCAGTTCTCACCATAGCTCTCAACCTGTTAGCACAAAAACCCTGGACAAAGGCAGCAATCATCTTATAAACAGAAAATTGCTAGAATAAAAGATTTTCTGTTATCATGTACTTTCTGAAGAATATGAAGTCTGAAATTCAAATGCCAGTCATTATTTTCCAGGAAACCACAGATTTCATGAGGAACAGAACAGTAATATGAAGCAAAAATAAAATGCTGCGTTATCACCATGCATTTCACTGTCAGGTCTTGAACCCAGGAGCCTCTGCACTAAAATCAGAGCAACATACCATTATGACAAATCAGCTGTTTCTTTAAAGGCAGCTAGACTGAAACTTAAATGGCTATCATTTAGTGAATTCAGTTCTCACCATAGCTCTCAACTTCTTAGCACAAAACACCTAGACAAAGCCAATAATGGGGGAATACAGCCCCACAAACATATTCATGAATTCAGTTCTCACCATAGCTCTCAACCTGTTAGCAGAAAAAACATGGACAAAGCCAACAAAGACCTTATAAATAGAAAATTGCTAGAATAAAAGGTTTTGTGTTACCATTTACTTTCTGAAGAATATGAAGTCTGAATTCAAATGCCTGTCATTATTTTCCAGAAAAGCACAGATTTTATGAGGAACAGAACGGCAGTGTGAAGTAAAGCGTTCACAAGTGGTGGTGGGTAGGGAATTCAAGCTCCTGCTACCTACTCCCAAGGTACAGGGATTGAGTCTAGACACCACCAGGTATATTTCCTGAGTTGCTGAAGTCACTTGGGCATCTCACACATACACACACATACCATTTCAGCAAATAAAGGCATAAGTGCACACACTTAGGCAATACCCTCCATTTCAGCAAATAAAGGCATAAGTGCGCACACACTAAACCAGTACCTTCCATCTCAGGCAATAAAGGCATAAGCACACACACTAAAGCAGTACCTCCCATTTCAGCAAATAAAGGCATAAGTGCACACACACACACACACACACACACACACACACACACACACACACACACACACACACACACACACACACACACACAAACACACACACACTAAAGCAGTACCTTCCGTTTCAGCAAAAAAGGCATAAGAGCACACACACTAAAGGAGTACCTTCCTTCCTTTTCAGCAAATAAAAGCATAAGCGCACACACACTAAAGCAGTACCTTCCTTTTTAGCAAATAAAGGCATAAGCGTACACAGACACTAAAGCAGTACCTTCCATTTCAGCAAATAAAGGCATAAGCGCACACACACACACACACACACACACACACACACACACACACACACACACACACACACACACACACACAAACACACACACACTAAAGCAGTACCTTCCGTTTCAGCAAAAAAGGCATAAGAGCACACACACTAAAGGAGTACCTTCCTTCCTTTTCAGCAAATAAAGGCATAAGTGCACACACACTAAAGCAGTACCTTCCTTTTTAGCAAATAAAGGCATAAGCGTACACAGACACTAAAGCAGTACCTTCCATTTCAGCAAATAAAGGCATAAGCGCACACACACACACACACACACACACACACACACACACACACACACACACACACACACACACACACACACACACACACACACACACACACACACACACACACACACACACACACACACACACACACACACACACACACACTAAAGCAGTACCTTCCATTTCAGCAAATAAAGGCATAAGTGCCGTGTTTCCACCATCAGCTCCGTTTCAGCAAATAAAGGCATAAGCACGGTTTCTCAGCATATCTGGTCCTGGAATGCCGAGCACACATGCATGTGTGCAAGCACAGACTGCTGACCTTGCAGTCCGATCCCCTTCCAGTCTATGCGGCTCTAACTGCATAGACTTCTGGGGCATCTGTGAGACTGCTGCCTTATTCCGAATCTGGACTGGTTAAGCAGCAGTCTGGATTTGAGTTTTCTACTCATCATACATGCTTGGGTTTTGGGATTCTGGAATTTTTTTTGGTTTTCAGCTGGGGGGCTGCAGTCCTGCAGTCCAATAGGACGAGCCACTATTGTAGGATAGGTACATACAACATGCACACTTCCTAATACATGTCTCTCAAGTGTCATGCTGTCACAGTTAGTGGTCACTGCTGCCAATAACCCTGGACACAGATAATAAACTAGTTGAAGTATGCCAGTAGTACACTCGCATAACAGCAGTTCAGGGTACCCCTTCTGTGCCAGATATGTAATCCTGACATGTACAAGTCCCCTCTACTCATGTACCCAGAGTAGTCACAGTTTGACCCATACCATTCTAGACTGACAGTTCAGTAGGTATGTTTGTGCCTACAGAAGCTATGGGCCATAGGCAGACGTAAAGTGAGGGCAGACCCAAAGAGTATTGCACAGTACTTTTGTGGAAAATTGAAGCATAAACAGTTGCTAAAGGACTTTTTGTCTCTCTCCCCACCCCTCATTTGCATCAATAATTATTATTCATATACTACAGGTATGTTGTTCTCCAAACCTAATGTTGGGACTTGTGTTCTGTTATTGTTAATATATTTGATTGGTTGCATGTTAACATACCTTATTCAAATACCATTTTTGGTGGCCTAGTGCCATCAATGTTACTGGCATGCTGTTACGATGCATACTGTTTTCCATTTATGCATGTTTTATGTTTGCTATGCAACTGTTTCAAATCTGTTTATGGGGTTAATTGGAACACCCATGCATGCTGTCCTAACTAACCTTGAAATGTGTTGTTTGTGACTAATCAACATATTTTGTAAAACCTCAAAAATCATAGCATGTTTGGGAAGGCAGATCCCAGTGGATCCACCTGTCCTACCACATCTATCTGTGGCACTGGGCCCCAGCACATCTGGGACCCAACCTGGAACATCCTCCTCCACTGGTCCTGCCCCACCTTCAGGAGGAATCACCTCAGGGGACTGGGCACGAAGAGGAGCCTGTCACCTGCAGAATATTCTGGGGTATGGTGCACAGCGTCATCCACTCTGAGTTGGGTGGGCAGCTGTGCCAGATGGAGGGTGACTGCCCATGGGTGGGGACCTCAGTCCCTCTGTATCCATTTGGGGGATCATGGGCTTCACTTTCCCAACCACCGTTCCCGTCAAAGGTGTTTACCCCCATCATGTGTCATATACTGCCCCTGTCTGCTGACTTGTCTGTCTCCCTACCCAACCTACCTCCTCAGACATACCTATAATCCTTCTCCAACATCCCACTCTCACCTTTAAATTAAAAAAAAAGGGCATATGTCCCAGAAAAAATATCGCCCCATACATAGCTGCCCATTTTGCTCACATGTCCACTGGACATATGTAATCCTGTCCAACTGGCTTGACAACACATTTCTGTTTCCTCACCCCTCTCTCTGGGGATTAATTGTCCAAATTCACCTCAAATTCTGTACAATTGCACAGCTGTTGCTGTATAAGAAATGCAAAGCTATGGACCTTCCTTACATCCATCCTGCACATCCCTAGCTACCTTTCATATTGTTTTGCCCTCTGTGTGCCCCTTTACCCCTTTTTGACCACTTTCTTATCACCCCTTTTCTTTTCTTTTAAAGAAATGAGTGCAGGTGTAAGCAGAAATAAGCGCCATTAAGTGAAGCCAAAATGGACTAACCATGTTTTGGTATCACTTGGCATTGCACAAAAACATGCAAACCCACATAAAACTGCTTTAATCACTCTGTCTCCATCAGCCTCTGCTCTGCCCAGCAACAAAATAGACAGCTGTGCCAGTTCTCAAACCCAGAACTCTGTACATGATGGTCAGAGCAATGTACCTCTACACCATTTGGCTATAGGAATGTCAGTTGCTTTTTCGAACATATCGTGCAACAGAGGCATTCAACATTAGGGAAAAAGTTATGTGGAATCAGTCATGTTTTGTATATATAAATACACACACACACACACACACACACATATATATATATATATATACACACACACACAAATGGATTCCCTTCATAATCTCGAAATACTGAAATCTCAAATTTCAGTATCTTGAGACCATGAAGACAAAAATCCATAAACTCGAAACCCCAGAAGTGCAAAACTTAAAATCACGACTTCTACACTAAACATACCGCACACAAACACAAACATGCACCTCCCTTCACATACACAAACACCATCTCTATATACATTATATATATATATATATATATATATATATATATATATATAGTGATACATATATATGAAAAAAGTATATATATATATATATATATATATATATATATATATATATATATATATATATATATATATATATATATATATATATATATATGGGTCTACTTCATATGACCTAAATTTAATTTGACTGAAATTCATTTGACTGAGACCAAAACACTGAAAGTTCAAAAGACTGAAACTCATAACACTGACACATTAAAGTAAAAGGTGTATGCCCTTTACCCCACTGTAGTGTGATCTGGAGTTAGTATATATAGTTGGGGGTTGTGGGAGATAAAGCCTCCCACATTGAGGGGTATGGGGGTGAAGCCCCCACATACTTTATACATTTTAAACCATACACATGGATATTTATAACTGCAATGAATAACTCTTTGCAGAAAACAATATTTACGTCAACTATGTGGGAGAGGACTTCACCCCCCACACCCCCCAAAGTGGGGGTCTGTGCCCCCCACCCACCCCTAATTCCCTGTCTGGGTGTCTGCTTCATCACTGGGGTAATAGCAGGAATGAAGGCACTAAATAATGATGCAACATACCTCTGAACCTCTTAGTGCATGACATCTGGACAAATCCTGACATAACTGAGGGACAGAAGCCCAAACACAGGGGCATATTGGAAATATTGTTGTTTTAAACTGAGAAAGTTACTGGTGTTACAGGGTTTGTTGTAACATATCTTTTCTGAGGGATATAGAGTCAGAAACACAAATGGATGTTAGCATTTACTGACTGCAATCCCCAGAGTAGATTTGCCAAAGACAAAAACTGTCTGGGGAGCAGTCCAAATATAACAGGCAGACCTTTGGCCATTTTACAGCTAGCCCTACAGTTGAGAGTTATGTCATCAACATAACACTGTCAGACTTGAAATCATGCTGAAAAAACATGTCCAGGCAAGCCCTGTTAAACTAGCATTGTTACAACTGTATAACAGCAATACTTATATTCTGCCTCTAAGTCTAGAACCTTCTCCCCCAATTAGTTTGGTTGTCTCCATAAGTCTTGTTGTAAGAGGGATTCCTACCTACCCTCTGTGATGGTGTAGCTCACACACCTCCATGATGTTCTGCTCACAGGCAAGGAAAAGGTGCAATGCACACATGAAGTACTCAATTATAGAAGTGTGTTGCCATGTCATTGGCTATTGGAATAACAACACAGCTGTTCTGCATGCAAGTATCAAGTGGGAAACACCAGTTGGTGCACAGGCCATCACCTGCTTATGACTATTACCTACAAAAGGCAAGATGCTGCCTGTGCCAAACAGGTGTAAACTTCTACATAAGTAGACAGAGAGAGAGAGACAGAGAGAAGGAAAGAAAGACCACAAAACAAAACTGAACAAAACCAAAACACTACTATTCAGGACTACTTGGAAAAAAACAGGTATGTGAAACAAGTAAGAATGTAACGGAATGCAGTAGGGGGTATGTAATAATGGGAAATAGGAAGTTAAACAAATATGTCTCAATAAGACTTGTTGTACTGATATATTGCTGAACAGCACCTATGGCTATAGCATCTGACTCTGTCTGCATTGACATAGATCACACCTCAGACCCCTGACTCATCTCAGGAAAGGACAGCTCACGTATGACTACTACTGGAGTGTCTGTCAAACAATACTGATTGTAACACTGCTAGGCCAGCTAGTAGGATATTATACATATCCATATGTTACTTGTGAATATAACTATGATACACATGTTTGTGTTGCAAATCTAAGAGACCTATACAGGGTATGTACATAGTAAACTACTGTTGCAGATGTGTGTGTTGAACTGTATGTGATATACTGAGCTCATACCATTCAACTGTACAGTGTCCTTCTGCACAATAACCACGTGTGCTTAATATTTGTAGTCATTTACACATAGAGGTGTGCTATGTCTGGAAAACCATTGGCAAATCTGTGAACACTGACATCAGAACATAATAGTATACTTATGAATGTTGGGCATACTCCAGGGTATTTCTGAGAATGCAAAAACGACTGTGCTACCAACTGACTTTTGTATGCTATAGCAATAGTAATACAGTGTCAATATTTCTGGGTCTTTACCGCCCATTTATGTGTACCGTCGTCCAGATGTCCTGCTCTAACAGGTTGAGAGGTATGACTGAGCAGCAAGAGTGTAAATACAGTGTGGAATACTGATATAGAACAGAAATATATATGAGGTATCACCTGTGCACATGTATGTATGAGTAGGTTTAGCTGGAAGTCAGAAAACAACAGACAGAAGTTGCGAGCAGTCAGGTAAATATGCTGGACATGTTGTACATGTGTGTAATATGAGTGTTAGTGCATCCAATAGACATATATGTCTACAGCTACTGGTTGTTGCATTGTCCTGACACAGAAATGGGTACTACATTATGCATGATAATCAGGTTGAAATTAGAGAAGTGTCCAGCTGTGTTATGACCTCGTGTCCATGCCTACTACAAACAGCTATATGGGCATCTACATAGCTGTATGGTCTGAGCAATACCTGACTCGCAAAACCCACCTCCACCAAGGTAGGGCAATCCCCTTTGTTGGACAGCAGCAATACACAAACCACATAACAGATTGCTATATCAGCTGTACAGGGTCAAGTAGGTGTGGGCACCAACTTGGAAGCATGTCCACCTTTGTCTGAACAAGCATATAAGGTCACAGGTGACTCACGGAAGGCTATGAGTACAAATTGGACACATCCATTCCACCAAGGGCAATCACAAGGCTGTCCTCACATATGTCTTCAGTCTCAGAGGCAACAACCTGACCCACCCTGTACTGGTGGTCAATCACACCACATACACACATGCCACAGCTATAGCCAACCCACTGCAGACAGGTTAAGTGGAAATGTCACCCCCCTTCCCCCATCAGTATAGGTGGATATGCACAGCACCTGCACCCCCTCCCATCCCCTCATCATCAGGGAGCAGGTCCATAATACCTACTAAAAGGCAACAACATTAGGTCTTCATGGGACTTGATAACATCCATGTATGAATCCTACAAGAACTTAGGCATGTGCTTCCAGCTCCATTACACACTGTAATCAAACAATGCCTAAGCACCATCTACATCCCATCCACATGGAAGACAGCCTCTGTCATCCCTCCACACAGAAGTGAATGATAAAGACAGGATTATGCAATTTACTGGCCCTCATTGGTAGGAACATAGCAAATAAGGACAAGGAGTGCAATGCAAGCTGATACTGTGCTGATAGCTGACAGGGGTATGATGTGGTTGTGAGTGGTGGCTGCTGCTAGTCAGTGTTGATGTGCACAATGCAATTTGATACAGTGCTGATAGCTGACAGGGGTGTGATGTGGTTGTGAGTGGTGGCTGCTGCTAGTCAGTGTTGATGTGCACAATGCAAGCTGATACAGTTCTGATAGCAGACAGGGGTGTGATGTGGTTGTGAGTGGTGGCTACTGCTAGTCATTGTTGATGTGCAGGTTCTGTAAATACCATTGACAAATGTATGAGGTCCTGTGATGTGTTTCCCTGTTTATGTCTTCCAGGTGCAATGCATCGTGCCAGAAATCCTGCTTACATGGGAGGCTGAAACTGCAGTAATAACCAACCACATCATCCTGCACTACAGTGTAATGTTTAGCCAGAGCCAACGGTATCTGTGGGAGTGGACTACCCTGTGGGACAACCTTGTCCACAGGGTAAACAATGTTGGCCTGCATGCATGAACATACAGGCAGGTCTGGCATTGTGCGACTGACCTGATATGCCATGCCCGGTGAAGGACTGCTGCTGTGGCCAGGGACCACACAGCCACAGGTGGGTGTCCTGCCACACAGGCCCCACTTACACCCACCGAGGAGCTCCTTGCCAACCTTGGGGAGGTGGATGGCATCCAGACAACGGGCAAGGACGGTGAAGGTAAGGCCCCAGTGGGGATCAATAGACTAATATACCAGCCATACTGATATCAGTAGAGTATCTAGATGCATATGTCAGGTCAGAATGCAGATGTGGTTGGGTTTTGTAATGCACAGACGTGCACATCTATGATGAAGGACAGCAAATTGTGTGGTATTGGAGTTTGTACTATAAATATGCAAAAGAAAAACAGCATTAATCTTGTACTGCTGCCACTTGTGAGTCTGTTAACAATACCTCTCTCCCACAACTACATAGGTCCCTCCAGTTTGGATGTGAGAAAGCAGGCCTGAAGCTGGTGAGTACGGAATTGTCCTGTTGTGGTTCGCCAATATCCAAGGCATGTTAAGGGCATGCATTTTACCATGCACACAACTGTCACTCCTATCCATATTGTGTTATGTGCATGTTTACTTGTGGTGGGGTTAACTGCATTGCATCACAGTGGTCACCACAGGGACCTAAATGCAGGAGATGTAATATTTCCGTAGCATACCTCACAACCTGTCAGTGCAAGACATCTGGAGAGAGGCTGACAGAATGGGGATCAGAGGCCCGATAATAGGACATATTTGTAATATTACGCTTATACAGCGGATATAAAATGTGTACACACCCCTGTCAAGATGCCAGGTGTTTGTGATATAAAAAAATGAGACCACAATATTTAATTCCACGCCTTTTCCCACCTTTAATCTGACCTCTAACCTGAACAATTCACTAGAAAAACAAACAAATCTGTCAGGGGACCAAATATGAAGGATACAAAACCTACAATAAGCTGGATGCATATGTGTGCACACCCGTCAACTAATACTTTGTTGGAGCAGCTTGTGATTTAATTACAGCATTCAGACTGCTTGGGTACACACCTGCCATCAAGTAAAGAGACTCTGAGTAACACCAAATAATTGTCTGCTGTCCTAGTAGGATATTC
>NC_056729.1:1763993940-1764066440 GCF_019279795.1 Protopterus annectens | reverse complement strand
GTTGTGATCTCTGGTGCATGTGGTATGGATGGACTGGGTTTAGCATGCCTAACAGAGCTGGGTCAGACATGGATTTGTAAGTCAAGCAGAAATCACTTCTGATATGCCTCTAATATGTGACAGAAAATAGTTGGAGTTATTGGAGTCTGTCCATATAGGACAAGTGTTTAAGGCCTAGGATCCTCTTTGTGAGGTACTTTTGCAGCCTCTCCAGTTGTTGCAGGTGTCTAATGAAGTACATGCCAAATGGGCCATTGTACTTGATGATTGGCTTAATGAAGGAAGAGTAGAGGGAGACAATGACCTCTTTCTTCCTGGATGCAACACCCTTAGTAATGAGATGTGCCATATAGAAGGGCTTTCTGACCACAGTCTCACCGAGGTGGTCAACAGAGAAGTTGCTGTCAACCTGTGTTCCCAGTTCTCTTATAACACCTTCTGTGTTCAGTGGAATACCATTGATGTGGTGATTCATGGGAACCAAGTTGTTCCCAAAGGGTATGGCAACACATTTTCTGCCACTGAGCTTAAGTCCAGGGTTCGGACAACAGTCGTAGGTCTCAGTGAGGCCTTTCTGCAGGATGTCAGCATCACTTGTGGAGGTAATAATAGCACCCACCTTGCAGTTGTCTGCATACATTGTCAGCCAGAGTTCCTTCATGTTGGCTTGGACTTCAAAGGCATAGATAGCGAAACGAGGGGCCGCAGGACCAGAACCTGTGGTACTCCACTCATGACTGGTCAGCAGTCTGACATGGCGTCTGCTGCATTCACACTGTGGGTTCTATCTGTGAGCCAGTTTGCAACCCAGCTAATGATATAGGTGTTGATGCCTAGCTGAGTGTGCTTTGTCTATGATTCCTGAGTGAGGAATGGTATCAAAGGATTAGAAGCCCTGCCTATCTTGTTATTTATTCCATACTGATAATCAATGTGGCACAGAGCTTATAGAGCTGCAGAGTGTCTACAGCTACCGCTGCAGTGGATGACAAGAGTGAGCCTTGTAAAGTTGTCATTGGGATGTGTACTGGGTGGACCATAACAAAAAATTGCAAAACCTGCCCCCAATGGATATGGTTCTTGCATACACACTCACACACACACACACACACACACACACACACACACACACACACACACACACACACTTGCCAGCACTGAGATTAGTACCCCTACCTATCTAGTTATTACTACTACAGTATTATGCATTTATCATATGTGCCATGGAGCTTATAGGGTGGGGGGTGTCCTAAGGCACTTCTAGGTTGATGAACATCACCAGCCCTTGTAACGTATGGCAATTGGAGATGTACGGGGTGAGAAAGGCTACAAAATATTTTAACCTACAGTTATACACACTTACAAACACAGATATGCTCACACACACATTTGCCAGGAATGAGATTTGAACCCCTACCTAACTAATTATTGCTACTATAGTGTTACACAGTTATGACATGACCACAAAGCTTTTAGGGTGGACAGCTGCCCACAGGTACTTCTAAGGTGACTGACATCAGCAGGACTGCTAAAATAGGGCAATAGGAAGTGTACTGTTTGTGAATAGACTCAAAATCTTTAACCTACAAGCACACACACACACAGACACACACACACACACACACACACACACACACACACACACACACACACACACACACACACACAAACACACACACACACACTTTTACATTTGCTGGGACTGTGATTAGAACCCCTATCTAGCTAGTTATTTGTAATACAGTGTTACGCAGTTATCTCAGGTGCCACAGAGCTTATAGAGCTGAGGGCTGCCCAAAGGTACTTCTAAGGTGACTGACATCAGCAGAACTGCTAAAGTAGGGTAATGGGAAGTTTACTGGGTGTGAATGGGCTCAAAATCTTTAACCTACAAACACACAAACTTTTACTTTTGCAAGGGTTGAGATTAGAGCCCCTACTTAACTAATTATTTGGACTATAGAGTTATGCAGATATTGCATGTGCCACAGAGTTTATAGGGCTGAGGCTAGTCCAAAGGTACTTCTATGGTGAATGACATCAGCAGATCTTGTGAAGTAGGGCAATTTGAAGTGTACTGGATGGGAAAGGACTAAAACACTTATTCATACACACAGACCCACACCCCACCCACAACCACACTTACATATGCTGGGACTGATTAGAACCCTTACCTATCTAGTTATTTGTATTATAGTGTTACGCAGTTATCACATGGGCTATAGAGCTTACAGGACTGAAAACAATCCAAAGGTACTTCTAAGGTGAATGACATCAGCAGTTCTTGTAAAGTAGGGCAATGGGAAGTGTACTGGGTGGGTAAGGCATCATAATAGTGAGACCGTCAGACACACATACACACAAAAGTAGGTGATGTGATATTACAACTCCCATCTCAGTGCCATCAGACAATGATTTTCATTTTCATGCTGGCACATGCCAGTGGTTACAACTGGTATGCAACTGTCTGCAGCAGGACATCAGTCTCTGTCATTCAGGGTATCCATGTGTATGACTGACTGTCTGTGTATCCTCCTGTGGGTCTCACTCTATCACTGTCTGTCTCTCTCTAATCCATGTCTATGTGTGTGTATGCTTGACATATTGTAATATGTTGCCCATATATATGTGTGTGCATCACACACAACAGATGCACATATACCACGTATGGGCCACCTACAGCTGGCTGTGGGTAATCCTGTCTGATGGGTGTGTGTGGAAACAGTTAGGTGTACATAGTTGTGTGTATGCAAAGACATCTGCACAATACAGATATATATAGTCCATTGTGGTGCCAGGTATGGGCCTTATTTGTAGGAGAAAGTGTAATTGTAGGAGCATGCCCAGTATGACCTTTAAAGTAAGTGTGGGAATCCATTCCAGGAATAGTTGTAACTCCAGTCCGGGGTGTTGTGTGCTACAGACATACCATGCAACCTGTTTGTGCAGGATATCTGGAAACAATGGCCCAAACACAGGGGAATACTGTAACTATTGCTCTTATTAATGTATGAGTTGCTTGAGTTACAGGGTTTGTTTTATCAGACATTTTCTGACTTATGTAATGTTTGACACTGTAATGTATTGTGTCATTACCTGCTGACAGATATCATTGGATCATCACAGTTATTTACCAGAGAAATACAAGATGGATGATGCACAGACCAATATTATGAGGCAAAGACTAGACATTTTTGCACAATCTGGCCAGTTGGGAGATGTGGCTACTGCCGATTGACTGATGAAGCTGTGTAAAAGGTCCAACACCTTGGTGATATACTGGCTGGGGATCTCCTGGTTGTGCGGTATTCTTCTTACCTGAAAGGTCATATCCTGGTGTGGCCATACCTCTCAACTGTACAGATTCTCACAGATTATCCAGATTCATGCCTCATATATCTGGTCGGTTTCCCTTAAAATTGTGGTTTTCTAGCAAGTTTGTCACAAATCATTCAGGGGTGCAGTCAGGGAATAATGACAGAACATTAGAGCTTCAGACTTCACACACTTCATGGCATCCATGCTACTACACACCGCCTCTGTTATTCTATCACTTTTCTAACATTATGAGAGCATTATTTCAAAAGTGTCCCTATATTTGGGCCTTTATGCCTCTATTATATATGGCTTTGTCCAGATTTCTTGCTCTATGAGGTTGAGAGGTATGCTACTAGCATTTAGCAGCATGACCTTTCATTTGCATTTTGTTGACTGTGTTATGTTGGTAGTATGGACCCCATGACGTTCCCTACAATGGCACTATAGGTGAAGAATGGGCCTTTGTCAGAGGCCTGTAGGCCATGTGAGACTGATGCAGGCCATCTGTAGCAAGGCAGTGTGTTTTTTTCACTCGTATGTTCCCAGGCTGCAGGCAGTGGATCCCCCTGGGGTGACAATGGTAAGTGAGTCAGGTGTTACTGCAATCACTTTCTGTTCGTATTGATCCATCACTCTGGGTGACAGCAGGATGCTGCTTATGGCTAGGGACATACCTGCATGGGACACATATTCAACACGCTGCAACATATCTGTCTTTCTATAGTCTGTGAGGTACTTCTGACATCAGTCACACTGCCATGGACCAAGCTAGTGTGATACCTGTACCTGTTGTGAGATGAGTTGAGTGCATGTGTGATATGGCAGATTAGGGTACCTGCCAAACAAGTAATCGGGACTTTCTCCTTATCCTGCCTGGTGTATGGCACATATGTATGTTTCACAGTGGAGTCTTCTATGAGTAATATGTTGTGTGTATAGTAAGGCCTTAGTGTTTGCAGGACCGTGGTGTATGGAGTATGGCTGGTCTGTGGTGTGTAGGTTTGGGAAGTTCTCATGTGTTTTTGTCTCTGAGGTGTCCTTTACTTGGGGTTTGGTTTGTTGCGGAACTCCACTTATGTGGGTGTGTGTTGTGTATTTGCAGGTGATGCTTACTGACACCATATACTGCAGGGCACCTATGTTACTGCAAAATGTGCTCTGGTGTGCACATTCTCCATTTGTCAGGCCAGTGGTTCCCCTCCCTCTTCTGTGTGTCTCTATCCTTCTGTAGTCCAGTCACAGGTTTTGTCCACAGTGGCTGCTATGTATTTGTACTTCTGGTGTGAGCATGGTAAATGCCATAACATCACACACAAGGTTATGGACTACACACCTCTGAGCATACCTATTTGGCTTCTCCACTGTCTGCCATTGATGTTTTGACATGACCTTTTCTTGCTTTGCAAATACTTTGCAAGTGAATGCAATGTTAGCACAAGCAGAACAGATATGCAAGGCATACTTGTGCTCCTTCTGTGACAACCTGCCATTCCAGGGGTGTGGATGTTGGCCAGTGACATGTTGTCAGTGGTGACACAGTGAGGGGGCAGCCTTTTATAACCTGCCAGTACACTGACCTTCAGGTACCTGCTACGCTACTAGGCACCATACCTCTCTACATATGAGAGACAGGCATCTGGACAAAGCTATAAGTAATTAGGTGATAAAGGCCTAAGTATAGGGACCATTTTTAACTATTGGCCTTACAAGCCTAAAAGGATGACACAATAACAGATGTTGCATTAGCATGTGTTTTCCATAGGGTATGAGGTCTGACACACTACAATCCGTCATTCTTTTCTGACTTCAGACTTTCATGGTTTGCCATTGATCTGCCACACAACCACTATTTCATGACAGAGACACCAGAAATATGATGCAAACCTCTGTACATTCTGCAAAAGGTCTGTACAGTTGGGAGGTATGGTAGGCACTGTGTAGGTTACTCTGGCCTGTGCACTGTTCATATGTGTGGCCCCCTTTCCATGACCTGTCCAGCTTACCAGCAGTAATGGATAGTGTGTAAAACTCCCACCGTAAGTGTAGCTGACATGTGAAATAGCTGACACTGTGATTCTTGGAACATGGCCCTGTCTACCACAGTACTGTACCTAGGCCACTAAGACACAACAGCCGGGAGTAAGTGTTGGCCACATCCTGACAGTATTTCCCACACATATACATAGATCATTGACCCCTGCATATTGCGGACATGCAACAAGTTATCATGTTGATTGGGACAGCCCTAGCAATGTGTGCTCTCCTGCTATTACCCTAAAAACCTACATGTTACTGCATTTCTATGGGAATATGGGTGTGGGGGGAACCTGTCAATGGTACACATTTGCACAGACTGTGCTGATATTGGCTTTATATTTTGGTTCCGTTTAGCATAGTATCGTGCCCTGTCTTGGAGAATAGAGGCATATCACTAGAAGCCACAGGTTAGATTGTAATGGCATACAATTGAGTTTCAGACTTCTTATCCTTCAGAGACTTACTGCAACTGCAAGGCCTGCTGTGATATCACTGTGTAAGTCTGTAGGGGGTATTCTATCATTGTCGCCATTTGTGGGCCTTTACCAGATATTCCTTTATGGTTTTCTATGGCTGACTTGCTGGGTGATTCTGAGGGGTGAGTATGGGATCATCACATTGACATCCATGCATGTGACCTATAACCTCCCCTTAGTTGCCCCCCCCCAATATACTGCAGTGGGATTTGTCACCTTGGATAATACTATATAGTGTGGGGAAGCCAGTATTGGGAAGACATTTCCTGGTGTCCCACATAGCTGTCAGTTGTCTGCTGCTACCCCAGTAGGCCACCCCATTCCCTTGCATGCATGCAGCAATACCATAGATATGCTACCAGAACATACTACTCCATTCATTTATTATTTAGAAGACTGATTTACCTTGTGCCTGCAGCAGTTGTGGGGACAGTGGGTGAGGGCTGACTCTATTGGATGCACACAATACACTGCCTATACAGGGTAAGCTACAGGTAGTGTGATCTGTGTGGCATCCATTTTAGTGTGTGTGTGTGTGTGTGTGTGTGTGTGTGTGTGTGTGTGTGTGTGTGTGTGTGTGTGTGTGTGTGTGTGAGTCGGAGAGAGGTGTCACTCCCTGGGTCCCTACAGTGTTAGTGTGTGTGCTATGTGTTGCATCTTTGCCAAGGCCTGGGCATACTGGGCATCCTCCATCTGCCTACAGTAACAGGTTCAGGGACTTCCTCCTCTGAGTCCCTCTGTGCCTGTGGGGATCTTGGCAATGGTGGGTGGCTGTGTGGCCCTTTCCTGTGCTGTTCCTCCTGCAGCTGTTTCCACAGGATCATATTGTGTAGCATGGCGCATACTATGAACATGTGTACACATGCTGAAGAGTACTGCAAGGCTCCACTAGATATCTCAAGGCAACAGAACCATGACCTGAGCATCCCAAACACATGCTCTATAATGTTCCTGGTTTGTGTGTGTGCCTCATTATGACATTCTTGAGTGGGTGGGTATGTATTTCTGATGGTTGTCATCATCCATGGCTCCAGTGCATAGTCAATATCCCCCACCAGATGGAGATACGGGATGTCCCCACTGGCAAATGCCTGGTACAGCTGTGACGAATGCCAGATGTGGGAGTCATGATAGCTTCCAGGGCTGCCAGCACACACATTCATAATAATGTCCTGGGAATTACACATGACCTGGCAGTTGATGGAGGGGAAGCTCTTGTGGTTTATGTAGACCCTACCCCATTCACTGGGTGGTGTTTGATGTGGATATGCATGCAGTCTATGGCACCCAGTACCTCTGGGTAGTCTGCTACATGGTGGAAGAGACACATATTGCTGGTCCTCTCCTCACGGGTGTTGGGGAAGTAAATGTGCTCACCTACATGTGGTAGCATGGCATTCAGGAAGTGGTGGAGTACCCTGGATGCAGATGTCTGTGAGACCTTCATCATGTCCCTGGTAGGTCTTTGGAAAGTACCTGTAGCTAGCATTCTTAAGGCTACATATACCTTGGTATCCACTGGCTCTGGGTCTGAGTTGAAGCTGGCACAACTCGGTGATTTGCTGAAGTATGTCTCGGTCCACCCTGTAGTGCTCTAGTAACTCCAGATCATGTAGCCCCTGATAGGTTACCCTGGGTTCATAGGTTCATAGGTAGGTACTAGGCTATTGGCCCAATGGCCTACGTAAGCCTAGCCAACAAGGTTCCCTGGTGTACGCCACGCAAGAAAGTTATTTTCCTGTGCCACTGTCGAGCAGAGACACAGAAGTGATCCCCGGGGTGTATTTCCTATTTCCCATCCACTCATCAAGATTTTTCTTGAAGAGTGCTAATGAAGAACTTTGCTTGACATAGATGGGTAGCCTGTTCCATAGTATGGGAAGTCTCTGGGGCAGGAATCTATCTTTCCAGCATGTCCTGTTTATTGTGGTTCATAGGTTCATACTAGGCTATCTGCCCTAGGGCATTTATAAGCCTAGCCAGAGTGTGTTTGGCTTTCGCCACCCATTTTAAATTAATTTTGCTATGCCCTTTTTCGAGGTTAGTATACTGTGCCTCTGTCTAACAGTGACACAGAAGTGATACCCGGGATAAACCTACGATCTCCCATCCACTCATCAAGATTCCTCTTGAAGAGAGTCAATGAGGGACTCTGCCTAACCTGGACTGGGATTTTATTCCAGAGTGAAGGGAGCCTCTGGGTTATGAATCTGTCCCTCCAGCATGTCCTATTTATTTCAGTGCTGAGGTTCAAGTCTCTCGAGCGTGTAGCTCGATGAAAAGCAGTGGCCAGGTTCGAACCCAGGATACTATACACCATAGTCAAGGTACAGAACCACTAAGCCATGACAGCAGTCATGCTTGTGACAAAGTTTAGGTCCCTAGAGTGTGTAGCTCGGAGGGATTGGGATTTTTTTAGGTGTAGCATGTCCAACAGCTCTGGGTTTGACATAGCTTTATATGTTAGGCAGAGATCATCTCGGAGTAGGCGATATGCTAAGGAGTAAAGCTGGAGTTTTTTGAGGTGGTCAGTGTAGGGCATTTGTTTGAGGCCAGTAATCCTCTTTGTGAGGTACTTCTGTGGCCTTTCCAGCTGCTGCAGATGTCTTGTGAGGTACATTCCAAAAGGGGGGTTGTACTCTATAATGGGTCTAATGAGTGTCGAGTAGAGGGGAACAATTACCTCTTTTTTTCTGGATGAGAAACCTTTTGTGACGAGGTGAGCCATGTAGAAGGACTTCCTGACTACTGTGGCGATGTGACTATCAAAGGAGAGACTACTGTCCACCTGAGTCCCAAGGTCTCTTATCACACATTCGGTGTTAAGTAGATTGCTGCCTATGTGGTAGTTCATGGGTACAGAGTTTTTATCAAAGGGTCTGAACACTCTTCTCCTCTTCCTCAGTCTGGGGTGGTTGTCAGCATTATCCTCCTCACCACTCTCAGCCTCCAGCATATACTGATAGAGCAAAGCAATGGCAGCCCCTAACATTTTTTGGTTAAATTTCCCCTGCATGTGTGCACCAATGGTGGAAGGTTTGTGGCAAAACCAGACTGAAAGGTGTTTGCACAGTTTATACTGTTATGCTGCAGATGCTGCCTGTATGATTGGCTGGCTATGACACATTCCACCTGCTTGCTATTTTCTTAGTACTTGATTGCTTTTTTCCTTTTTTTTTCTTTTTTCCCTTCCCATTTCCATCCCTTTTAACCCCCGAGGCATGCCGTGCAAACCTGGTGTCCAAATATAAACAGTCCGGCTATTTCCATTTTCCAGTGTGCACCATGCAAACCCATTTAGCTGAGGCAAACAATGAGAAATATCCTCCCGTGGACACGAACATGCTCTTCATTTCATGGAATAAGTCAATACAGCTTCAGGCACACACACTTGCTTAGCTGTGCTCAGCTAAGCTCAAATGGGAACTTTGTAGCTCCAATCTGCTTACACCAAGCATGACACATCCCCTTTTCATGCCAGCTGCTTCTCCTGCTTACACCACTGCCTTATAGCTCCCACATGGTTAGGTGCAGCCAAAGAATGGTCTCCCATTTAGTGATTCAGTAAAATTTGCTCATTTGCATATCCCACTGTCTTAGTCCCTGGTTACACCACTACACCACAGCCTTCCTATTTAACAACTTGTGTTATCTGTTATTGTTTTAGTTCTGCAAACCATAGACTATAATGGCAAAATGCAGATTTCACTTAAAATTGCCTTTTCACATTTTTTTTATTTTCAGCACAATCCTGTTTGCACGCCGCTGCCCTATGCTTAAATGGCCGAAATCGACAAAAAAAAAAGTAAACGTTTATTTTTATAATTTTGCAACACTTTTCCATGCCAATGGCCATATATTTGGCATGCCTAATGAGTATAATACATGCTTTACTTTGAGCTGTCATGCCTCCATTTTGATTTTTGCATAAATGTATTTGGCTAGTAGCTGAATACATTTCTGCAGCTCACACTATTGCCGTATGGATGCCTGCCTGCTTCCTGAATCACTAATTCACCTCATTTGCATGTTTTTCACCAGCAAATGAGATAAATAGCATTATTTAGTTGTGTCCGTGTGAGAATAGTGCTGCCAGGCTCGTGCATGTCTCCAGGCTTGTTTACTGGATCGCTCGGCGGCCATATTCCATGCAGGAGTGGCTGCACTATTCTTACAATCTGTGTAAGCTTTATTGAATTCTGGGGTATATATTTATGGTATGTACATTCTGTGAAACATACATACATTAGACGGCAAGTGAAGTAAGTGTTATTTGTAACATTGTAGTGAAATAAATATGCCAACTGTATTTTATATTCATCATGTGCTGTAGGCACATTGTCCTGATCTGTGGCTTTGTATCCTGTAACACATCAAATGTCTTATCATCCAGCAACCCATCCAGTGACCATGATTGATGCATCTCAGTATGGTAGCATGGCTCTTGGCACAGTAGACACTGATTTTTTTCAGAGTCCATCCATGTAGTTGATATGGATGTTGTACCAGATTTATTCTCAGATATGGAGGCCCGATTGTCTCTGGATTCAAAGGATGGTGGCACAGTGGATACTGAACAGGGTGAGGCCATTAAGCAACACACCACAGTTGGGAGCACTACTGATGGTGGATCCAGCAAATAATCAGATGCAGGTTGTCACCATAGATGTAGACAAGCAGATGTTGGACATAGCCAAGTGTCTGAGGGTGTGTACCTTCTGCTCCAGGCAAATGAATGGGCACAGCTATGCCATCATTCAGACATCCATGCACTTGCCCATGCCACAGATCATGTGGCACACCAGATGCATGTCATGTGTGAGGGACAAGAGGGCAAACACGATGAGACTATGGCTGCACTAGCTGCTCAGAATGAGACTCTGATACCTGGGGCATGGTCAGTGGAAAACCTGGCCTCTACAGTACTGCACCAGTGTCATACTAATAACAGGGTTATGTGTTCCATGAGTGTGCACAGATGACTGCAACTTGTGAGAGACAAGCCACCTGTCCATAGAACCAACACTGGCCATTGTGAATCCCTGCCCATGGTCCAACCTGCACAGATGTCAACTGCTGGTACATCTGCTGAGGTCCCACCACTCACAAGGCCTTTATCTCAAAGTGTGTTCCTTCATCTGAACATGATGTGGTATCCCTGTCCATCTCCATTGTAGAGCAAACAGGGCAGGATGTGTCTGTCTCTGATCATGGCAGAGTGAACCATGGTGTAAGTTGTCAGTGAGGTCAACCAAGCCTGAGTTAGACTGTGTCCAGAAGTGTAGTACACATAGTCGACTCATATTATTTTAATACCACTGTGCTGTGATATGTGTTTCTGAAATAAAAATGCTTACTTGATGTCATACATACGTGATTTCTCTTTTTTATGTTATGAAATTGTGCAGATATGTGTAGCACTGATGTGTGTCCCTTATTGTTGAATATCCAGTGATAAAACATATTGAGTGTGTATGCATACCTGTGATGGTTGTGCCCTGAGTTGATGTTTTTATTTTTGACATATTTGCATATGTTCATGTTGGAATAGGTTAGGGTCATGTTATGAGTGATACTCAGTGTGTTTAGCTAGTGGGTACTTGCCAATAGATGCAATGTGTGTTGCTGTTGTGGGGCAACTCCTGAACATCAATATTTAACCTGTTTAGTCATGCACATATTGCTTCTCATGACTCAAATATCTAGGTCAAATGCTGCTGCGTATTCTGGGTCTGCAGTTGTGGCCACACTCTACATTGCTTATGCCTGTGACTTCTGCCCCCTATTTCCTCCTGCTCCATGTCTGATAACTGTGGTATGTCCTCTTCAGATATTTGTGGTTGTTGTGGTACTTCACCCACACCTGCAGCTGAAAGACTGCCATGTGCTCAAGTTTGCATGTTGTACAGTATGGCATACCCATTTATCTTCTGTGCTGCTTTCTCAGTTTTTTTTACACTGCACCCCTGGATATGTCCAGACATCTGAACCTATATTTCAGTGCATTGGTACCTTCGGGTCTCAATGAAACAGTTTCAGTTAGTAGCGTTCTCAAACTAAAGACAAAGTTCTTTTATCTAGAATGCATTTTGGGTATTTCTTTGTGATATGTTACATGTTATTGCATTTGTTAATATGGTTCTTGTTTATTTTATTATTGTTTTTTATAAGATTAAAGTTAATGTATTTGTAAAACTTTGGTTTACATTAATATTTATATGTTAATGTTCATATTTGGTAGATTTAAAATTAATGACAATCTAAGTAATATTTTATTGTATTGTGGCTCTTTAACTTAACTGATTTATTAAGAGTTATTGGTGTTGGTCATGTGCTTTTACATATATAGGTTCATAGGTTTATAGGTTGGTAGTAGGCTATTGGCCCTAGGGCCTATACAAGCCTAGCCATAACAATTCTCCCATCCAGTCATCAAGGTTCCTTTTGAAGAGGGCCAAAGAGATGCTCTGCTTGACATGAATATAAAAATGTTAATTGAATGTGGTTGAGTTATTCTGAAAAAGTCACAGTTTAATACCGAAAAAGGAGCTTAATAAAGGGTAATCGGTCCTGAGTCCTTTTTGTCTTTGTTCTCAGCTTTATAGATTTCAGTACACAAAACACATACATTAGGGTGTTTCTAGTTGTTGCATGTGCTCTGTTGTAGGCATCCTGTGCAGGGTTGAATGGATCACTGTACTGGGTTATCAGGTATAATTCAAAAGGATAAGCACAGTCACTTGCTGGGGGAGTTAAAACTCTTTTGATCAGACTGGATATTGTTGACATGGGATCCTTCAGTAATATCCAGCTCTGTCCCTGCACATACCCTGAAGCAATCCCTCAAAAATTTCACCTTGCTGGAATGCAGTCCTGATTCCACTTTACCTCTAAAGGACAGCATCATGAACATTTCCAAAGTGTGCTGCCATGATATTTGTTATGCTGCCATCTGCTGCACACACAACTTGGCAGTTGATGGATGGCCAGCTCTTTCTGTATAGGTATTGGGCTGCTTCTGGATGTACTGGTGTTTTGATAGGTAAATGTGTGCAACCTATTGCACTGAGTACATGGGGAGAGTTTGCAATGTTGTAAAACTACTGCATTACAGTTCTCCACTCCATGGGTGTGGACTGGAAATATTGGTAGTCATCCATCTTGATGCACATTGCTGCCATTAATTTGGCCAGGATATGACTGGCAACTGTCTGTGATACTTCCACAGCATCCCTCATCTGTTTCTAGAATGTCCTGGATGTGACTATACCCAGGCTGAGTCGCACTTTGATTTCAAGGGGGATGGTGTATCCTCACTGGGTCTGCACAGACATGTGTGGGGCACACATGTTACAGACAGTCTGCACCATTTGTCTGTCTAGACAGTATCTGCCATCTTGCTGGTCTGACAACTGTTTTAGTTGCAGCCTTGCTCTGACTCTAACTGGCTGCCTTCAAGGATGCACAGCCACATCCTCATTTATGGCTTGCCTCACTGCTGCTTCTTGCATATATTAACATAGGGTTGCATTGTTATATTTTTTTCAGTTTTGATACAGACTTCACCATAATCTATAATATTCACTTAAAATCCTTGAGGTCCATAATGTATGATCCAATAATTCCAGAAGTTGAGTCAGTGTAGCTGTTTGTCGCATTTGAATTGCTTTGTGTATGCACAATGTGTTTTGAGTCCACACTGGCATGCAATGAATCCGTAATTATCCTATGCTGAATATTTAGGTAGGTGGTCTGCCTTCAGCATGTCTTCTGGAACTGCATCTGCAGCAGCTGCTCTGGGGTCTTCGTTCAGCGTATTATGCTGTCCATAAATACCTTCTGCAAATTTTATGGAATCTGGTCCAATATCATATTTCCTTTTTATGAAGTCTGATGTAAGTAATTTCCTCCATTTAAGATCCAATGCCAAAAAAAATGTGGTTTCTTAAAAAAGCATATTGGAGAAATTTAAAGTAGCAGTACAATCAACAGTAAAAGCTATAGGAAATATGTAAAAAAAACATGCTTTTATTTCTGGATTTTTAAAAGTAAAATCTTCTATATGTAATTATGATATTATTTATATCATATGTAAGAGATGAGTTATTAATGTTTCTGGTAAAATAACTCTTTAAAATTATTGATATAACTAAATACAAAACAGTACCAAAACACGACTATGACCATAAAAAACACAGGTTTAATGGCAGTATTACAAGGTAAGCACTTCCACACAGTAAATGTGCTTCTTCAGACACGCTGAATCAGTATTAACCTGTCTTTCATAGACAAAAGCATTTTATTTCATTTGTTTATTAACAAATTAATAGTGTCCAAAACATTATTGTAATTAATGGTTGTAATTGCATTACAATTATGTGACAAATTACTTCCTAAATATTTAATTTTCTTATGCCAATCAGCTTCACTCAACTTTTTATCAGTTTATTAGATTAATTATTAATTAAGAGTATATTTGTTTTATTCTTATTAATACTTAATACTCAGCACAGACACAGATTAAAAAAGTTTTAATGATTTAATTAAATGGCAAAAGATGGTTCTATATTATTGATTGTCAAAAAGATATCATCTACAAAAAGTTGAATTTTAGGCAAATAAATATCATTTTTTTAAATCCCATTATATCTAAGCTTGATCTTATAAAATTATCAAATGGTTCAATCACCAAAGCAAATAATAGAGGAGAAACTGGACAACCTTATTTAGTACCCTTACTGATTTTTATTTGTTGAGAAATAAATTATGCTATTTTAATAAAGGCAGTGGAGTTCTGATAAAGGGAATTTATTAAGCTGTATAAAACTATTTGAGAAACATTATTAATTCCGTTATTGAGAATAAATAACAGAAAAAAATGCTTTCTTTATATCTAAACTAATTACTGCTATTTATTTTTTCATATTATTAACATAATAGGTTAATGTAATTATACTTTTAGGGTTGTCTATTTGATATAAAACCTGTTTCATCATCATCAGTTAAAGTGAGAAAATGTTTAATTCTTTTAACATAAATAAACATAAAGATTATGTAATCAATATCTGGTAAAGATATGGGTTGATAAGAATATAATGAATCTTTATCTTGTTTTAAAATAGGTGAAATAAGTGTATATTTCCAAGAAGAAGGAATATTATACATATGTTTATACTCTTAACTAAAGAACATACTTGTAATAAAGCATTCTATACACCTTGGCTATCAAAACAAACATGCTCCCTCATGCACAAAAGGGATAGTATCTGGAAAACCTAGTAGAAAACCAAATCTCCATCCCAAAAACAAAGCTATAAGGAAATCAGAAACCTTAAAAAAAATCACATTTATCAGGAAAAGAAAAACGTTTACAATACAGCACAACCCAATCACCTCGCGAACCCCCAAAAATGCTGGTCCACTATTAACAATATCCTACACTCGTGCAACCCCTGAACCCCAAACTCCTTTCCTAATAGCACACCACTAGTGACTGCCACCCTGCTCAGTAATAGCACACCACTAGTGACTGCCACCCTGCTCAGTAATAGCACACCACTAGTGACTGCCACCCTGCTCAGTAATAGCACACCACTAGTGACTGCCACCCTGCTCAGTAATAGCACACCAATAGTGACTGCCACCCTGCTCAGTAACAGCACACCACTAGTGACTGCCACCCTGCTCAGTAATAGCACACCACTAGTGACTGCCACCCTGCTCAGTAATAGCACACCACTAGTGACTGCCACCCTGCTCAGTAATAGCACACCACTAGTGACTGCCACCCTGCTCAGTAATAGCACACCACTAGTGACTGCCACCCTGCTCAGTAATAGCACACCACTAGTGACCGCCACCCTGCTCAGTAATAGCACACCACTAGTGACTGCCACCCTGCTCAGTAATAGCACACCACTAGTGACTGCCACCCTGCTCAGTAATAGCACACCACTAGTGACTGCCACCCTGCTCAGTTATAGCACACCACTAGTGACTGCCACCCTGCTCAGTAATAGCACACCACTAGTGACTGCCACCCTGCTCAGTAATAGCACACCACTAGTGACTGCCACCCTGCTCAGTAATAGCACACCACTAGTGACTGCCACCCTGCTCAGTAATAGCACACCACTAGTGACTGCCACCCTGCTCAGTAATAGCACACCACTAGTGACTGCCACCCTGCTCAGTAATAGCACACCACTAGTGACTGCCACCCTGCTCAGTAATAGCACACCACTAGTGACTGCCACCCTGCTCAGTAATAGCACACCACTAGTGACTGCCACCCTGCTCAGTAATAGCACACCACTAGTGACTGCCACCCTGCTCAGTAATAGCACACCACTAGTGACTGCCACCCTGCTCAGTAATAGCACACCACTAGTGACTGCCACCCTGCTCAGTAATAGCACACCACTAGTGACGGCCACCCTGCTCAGTAATAGCACACCACTAGTGACTGCCACCCTGCTCAGTAATAGCACACCACTAGTGACTGCCACCCTGCTCAGTAATAGCACACCACTAGTGACTGCCACCCTGCTCAGTAATAGCACACCACTAGTGACTGCCACCCTGCTCAGTAATAGCACACCACTAGTGACTGCCACCCTGCTCAGTAATAGCACACCACTAGTGACTGCCACCCTGCTCAGTAATGGCACACCACTAGTGACTGCCACCCTGCTCAGTAATAGCACACCACTAGTGACTGCCACCCTGCTCAGTAATAGCACACCACTAGTGACTGCCACCCTGCTCAGTAATAGCACACCACTAGTGACTGCCACCCTGCTCAGTAATAGCACACCACTAGTGACTGCCACCCTGCTCAGTAATAGCACACCACTAGTGACCGCCACCCTGCTCAGTAATAGCACACCACTAGTGACCGCCACCCTGCTCAGTAATAGCACACCACTAGTGACCGCCACCCTGCTCAGTAATAGCACACCACTAGTGACCGCCACCCTGCTCAGTAATAGCACACCACTAGTGACCGCCACCCTGCTCAGTAATAGCACACCACTAGTGACCGCCACCCTGCTCAGTAATAGCACACCACTAGTGACCGCCAACCTGTTCAGTAATAGCACACCACTAGTGACCGCCACCCTGCTCAGTAATAGCACACCACTAGTGACTGCCACCCTGCTCAGTAATAGCACACCACTAGTGACTGCCACCCTGCTCAGTAATAGCACACCACTAGTGACCGCCACCCTGCTCAGTAATAGCACATCACTAGTGACCGCCACCCTGCTCAGTAATAGCACACCACTAGTGACTGCCACCCTGCTCAGTAATAGCACACCACTAGTGACCGCCACCCTGCTCAGTAATAGCACACCACTAGTGACCGCCACCCTGCTCAGTAATAGCACACCACTAGTGACCGCCACCCTGCTCAGTAATAGCACACCACTAGTGACCGCCACCCTGCTCAGTAATAGCACACCACTAGTGACTGCCACCCTGCTCAGTAATAGCACACCACTAGTGACTGCCACCCTGCTCAGTAATAGCACACCACTAGTGAATGCCACCCTGCTCAGTAATAGCACACCACTAGTGACTGCCACCCTGCTCAGTAATAGCACACCACTAGTGACTGCCACCCTGCTCAGTAGATACTTTATAGACACCATCTGCAAACTAACTTACTCTGACTAGAAATCCAGTCCCCCAACTCTTCTCCCTTTTCTACATATATTAACAAAACCCCTTTCTCGCTTAAACCAATTCCCACCTCCTGCATCAAATCTGTTCTTGGTAAACTCAAACCCTTCTCCCCATCTGCTGCTAAACTATCTCCCCACTTTCTCAAGCTTGCTGCTGACTCAATAGCATTTTCCATTTCTATACTAATAAATAGATCTATTCAAGAAAACACAGTTCCTAATATCTGGAAGGCCTTCTATACTATTCCACTGCACAAATGAGGTAACTCCACAGACCCCTCTAACTTTCAACCTATAGCCATCCTATCACCTCTATCTAAAATTCTGGAAAAATGTGTCCACTCTCATCTCCTTAAATACCTAATACAGGACAACCTGCTAACCCCTACTCACCATGGTTTTCAGCCTAACCGCAGCACTGCTAAAACCCTCTTATCCTTTACTCATACAGATGCTGAGGCCAGAGATAATAACCAACTTGTGTCCTGTATCTTCCTTGACCTATCCAAAGCTTTTGATACAGTGTCTCACTCTAAACTACTAACAAGACTAACTGAACTCAACCTTTCTCCTGCCACCATGCAGTAGTTCTCTGGCTACCACTCAAACAGACTACAATCTGTCCAACAGCTCACATCTTGCTCCCCCTTCTTGCCTGTAAAAACAAGGGTCTCCCAGGGTTATATCCTAGGCCCCCTTGTATTCAATCCCTTTACTAACAATCTCCACACTGCTTGCAACCACTCTACTCTTATCCAAGATGCAGATGACTCCACCCTCATCACCTCCTCTGATAACACGTCTCATCGCCTTTCCCTTACTCAAAACACATTTAACTCCATCGAAAAATGGCTTAATGAAAACCACCTTATCCTGAACCCCAAGAAAGCTAAATTACTACTCTTTCTACCTAAATCACTCTCTAAGCATAAGCTTTTCTTTTCCATCTTCTCAGTAGATAACACCATCATTAAAGCTGACCCTCATAAAAAAACTGCTAGGCACAATAATAGATGACCAGCTTAAATTTGACCAGCATGCTTACTAATGTATCAAAATGCCACATTAAAAATTAGGATTACTGTACCGTAACAACAACTTCCTTAATCCTGAAGCTAAATTATCCCTAGCTAGAGCATTCCTACTACCTGACCTCCTTTATGCTGCTCCCACACTCACAAACCTACAATCCATATTAATCTCACAACTTGAACAAACCTATAATAAAATCATCAGATTTGCAACAAACCGACCTTACAGATCTCACCATTGCATTGCATTAAAACAAATGCAATAGCCTGAATTCCCCCACCAACTTCGTATAGCACAATTACAAATCACCCACACCATCCTATACAAACCTACTGCTTGCCCCTCCATCTCTACTCTAGTATTCTTCTACACTCCCACCAGATCACTCAGAAGCTCTGAACAACAACTGCTTGACATACATAACCACAACAGAAACATAGACAAGCTCCTGTACAACTACAATGTGTCTAGCCTGGAACAAACTTCTTAACTCCATTAGAAACACCTCAAATACTCCTCTATTCAAAAACTGCATCCAATCTTCTTTATAAATCTTGGTACACCTCCATCATTTATGGTGCTATTTTTATTTATTTTGCCCATTCTATTTGGAGTTAAGAAAGATCTCTACAAAAATTTCCAAGTAAATATACACCAATCTTGAGACCAAATGTATTTTAAATAGGACATAATATTTGGGATTTCTTGATTATGTAAGGAGTTATGATCTAATGTTATATGTTTCCAAATGTTTTCATTTAAATTAGTGCTGTACTATATCATAATTGCATATAATTTAGAGAAAAGGTTTTCTACCTTAGATGTGTTGCATACTATATCATAGAAATGTTACATTAGTTCAAGGCTTTCTTTATGACATGAATGTGCAAGAAATAAACATTTGTCTTGAGCTTGTATTTTAATAGTCTGTAAAAGTAACCACTCTTGAGGATCCAAATTATAAGTTATAAGCTTTTAAATATATTTTGATTTTATATCTTTAAAACATTAATAACAGCAAGAAAACCTTTGCTCTCCCAGAAGTCACAATTTAGTGTGGAGACTCTATTAAAGAAATATTTAGTTAATCTAAATGGAAGGATAGTCTCATACCAAAGTCTATTTTGCTGTGTATGATATTTCTGAAATAATTTAAGAAGTAGTTTGTAAAAAAAAAAGGTTGACAGAGAGGGAAGCTATATTGTATGTTGTTACAGTGATGATATTAAATTGTTTGATATAAAAAAACTATCTACTCTAGATTGAGTCCCAAACCTATATAAATAATGAGTATAAAACAATGAATCCAGTACAGAGAAGTTATTAATATCCTTAAGACTAAATGATTCAACAACATTTTGTAAGATCTTTGCTGTAGGATTTAATCTAGTCTTAATAGATGTGCTAGTTTCCTTTTCACTTGATAAATTATTAAGATTGCCAACCATAACAAGACGTCCTTTCATACTTGAAATTTTAAAATCAAAATATTTCTTGGTAAATTTCACTCCTACTCCTGGAATTCAATAGCTAAAGTATAGAGTCTTCCTTGTATTTCTAACACTGCTAAGCTTATCATTCTATTGCTATTATTTTATGTATTAATAATTCTGGGCATTACTATAAAATATTTACAAAGAATTGCAACCCCTATTCTCTTTTCTTTAAAATCAGAGGTAACCCAAACTCTGACGTCCTTTGAATTAATTCTGTTTATATCATTAATAGTTAAATGAGTTTCTTGTCATAAAAAAGAGCTATAAATAAATTCAAATATGTAAGTAAACTTCCCCTCTTGCAGCCACTGTTGACTCCATTATCATTAATAACTATAGCCAAACCCTAAAAAAAAAACAGATGTTTTTTCTTCAAATCTAGAACTTTTCGCCATTACTAATGCCTTTGTATCAAACTAAACAGTAACTATTATTTTCTAACTTCGTACCAAAAGTACAAAAAAATAAAAACTGTTAAAAAAACACAAACCGCAAGTGATGCTGATAAAGATTGTTCGACAGAATGTTTAAATGTTTAAAATCCTTGTTTAATAAGCGCTTTCAGTGGGGTCAGTGCCTCACCTTCATCAGACAAAGTAAAACATTAACATAACGCCTTTATATAGACGTACCTTCCTTGATTAATCAAACAATTAAACAGTTATCTTTCTTAAAGAACTACTTCATTGCTAAAAACTTTCAATAAATTTAAAAATCATACATCCGTAAATACAACACAAAATGCATGTAAAAATAACAAATAAATACCTGAAAACACTACCTATACAGGTACTTGTTAAATACCACTACTGCAACTTAAATATGTTTAAACTAACAGCCTTGCTTTGGAAATTTATATTAGCCCATAATTGCACGTTACGCGACTTTTAACTTGCTTGTTACGTTAATTGAGAAGCTAGCTTTTAAAATTGTGCATAACTACGTATTCTATAACTTAATAATGAATAGGCATAGTGATCAACCGCAAATTTAATTTAAATAAAAAAACATTCAGTTATATAGGTATGCATTAAAATATAATTTAAAATAATTATATACATTGCCTTATTTATATCTACTTATACATACCCATATAATGTAAAATTAAAATAGTCCTATATAATATAAAATACTTTCCATTTTAAAACTCCACTAATATATATATATATATATATATATATATATATATATATATATATATATATATATATATATATATATATGTGTGTGTGTGTGTGTGTGTGTGTGTGCATGTATTATAAATTTTATTTGTACTATCAGTTATTTTGTCCACTTCTTACTATTACTATATTTCATACAGGTTTTCCCACCGCAGTTCTACCTAAAAAGCACTTATTTTCTAACTTGTTTTACCCCAAAATGATTTGAAGGAGGCTGCCATGGTTAGCATTATTCTTTTTTACAATGTCTTCGACTTCCTGAGGTCATGTTAGAGGGAGAAAAAGAAATCCCTGTGATGAGGTGATGAGCGGTGCTTTTCTCTTTCATCAGCTTGCACCAGCACTTGAACTGCTGTCAGCATCAATCTGCATTTTTAATTACTTCCTTTGATTTCTATTAGTAGCCATCTGTGACGCAGCATTTTAAGATAAGTTTGAATAACATTTTGAAAATGTAGCTAAATTAATTGTTCTTTTCAAAGTAACAAATGTAGTTCACAGTTCAGACATGAGAAATCTGAGCCCTGTGATTAATAGAAGTTACTTGGGCAGAGATGGATAGTGTTGTATTCTCACATTTTTAAATATTGTAGCTAGAATTAAAGTCTTTGATGTTAATATTCTTTCCTCAGCTCACTGACTTGTCTCAACAAAATACTATATGCAATGCAAAACACTGTAACAAAACAAACAAACATGCACTTTTTGCAGAAATTACACTGTAGAAAAAAATTAAAAATTAAATACTGACAGAAAGTAAGACATAGATGGATACTATATTTTCTTTCTTTCTTTTTTGTGGACCTGAGAGTTGTATTAAAGGGAAAACATTTGTGTTTGAAAACTAAGATTGAAATTTCTGCCTTTGGTCAGACTCCAGGCTTTATCTGATGTGGGATGCTGGCAATCTGTAATTGATAAGGCACATTTAAATTGCATTAAGAGCCATTGTTTTCTTAATGGCTCTGTAGTTGGGATAAGTGACCAATCCTAATTACTCTGCCACTCTTAGTAGCCTCTGTGATGTAACAGATGAGACAAGTCCAGGAAAGAAAGGCAAACATAAGTATTAAATTATGCTTTTTCTATATGTGAAGGGTTTAGTGTTGGATTACTGAATATACTAAATTCACTTTCTTTTGACTCACTAGCAATACAATGGTTCACTTCCTACCTCAGAAATAGGCAGCAAGCAGTGCTCTGGGAGAATAATCTATCACCCCTCCTGCCTGTCACCTTGGGTGTCCCCCAGAGCTCAATCCTAGGCCCTCTACTTTTCTCCATATTTATAAATGATCTGCATTTAGCTATTCCACTAGCTACTTGCATACAATATGCAGATGATTCCACACTTATTTGTACAGCCAAATCTTCTTCTGAACTACAATCTATAACTCAGAAGGTGTTTAACACAGTAGAACCATGGTGTTTAAAGTGTTGTCTCCTCTTGAATCCCCAAAAAAAACAAAACTCCGACTCTTTACTCCCACCCGTAAGTCCACACCATTAGACTTCTCAGTCATCTCTAATAATGGGACCCTCATTCCTCCCGACTCCAACACCAAACTACTTGGAATTACAATAGATAGCAACCTTAACTTTGACCTTCACATTAACAACACTATAAAAAAAGTTAACAGAAGAATGGGCTCCCTATATAGGATTAGACCCTTCCTTACCTCTACAACTAGAACCACTATTGCCCAATCACTTCTAATCTCCGTACTGTTCTATGCCTCACCAATCTACACTAACCTAACTAAAAGCAACATGCTCAAACTAGCTAGCTCCTATAATAACATCGCCTGATTTATCACTGGTAACCCCTTCAGAACCCATCACTGTCACAATCTAAAACAACTTGGTTGGCTTGAACTGCAGAATCAGCTTCAATTTAACCAACTTACCATAGCCCAAAGGTCCTCAATGATCCAAACAAAACTCCAATACTCTCCAACCTTATAATCCCCTATAAAAATCTCAATACCTTACGCGCTTCTAATAAACTATTAGTTAGCATAAACAAGTCCAACAACATGGCAGGTGACTCTCTCTTTTCAAACACAGTTGGCAAAAACTGGACCCTTCTACCTAGTGAACTTACATCACTTCCTTCCCTACCCGTCTTCAAACAAAAACTCAAATTATTCCTTAGAACACACTGGCTATGCCCTTGTAGTAACCCTGACTAGAATTTCACCTCTGTTTCTACCACTTCCCAGTTTCTACTCTAATCTAGACAATATTGTTTAGCATAAATGAAAAGTGAACAGTAAAACTACTGTAACATGTAAGTATTTTACTCCTCTGAAGAGTCATGTCCTATTTTCTGTTTTTTGTCATTTTATGTACAATACAACGTATTTGATATAACTGCTATTTAGTATTTTATTGTAATCCACTTCCTAGTTACTTACTATTTTGTTAGCTATTTTACTGCAATCTTTAACCTTGTTATAACTGTGGTTAGTTTGGAGCTTTTCTCCCCGGGCCTCTACAGAAAATGGACATATATCCAGTTAGACTAGCCCGGTCAACAAATGTAAAATAAATAAAAATAAAAAATAAATTACAGAGAAGGAAAATCACTTTTTGGAAAGAAAATGTTGATTTTGGGTGGAGTTCTCATTTAATTGAAATATATTTTAATTGAGGCATGTTATAACAATTCAACCACAAGTCTATAACATTCTGTTCATAATTTTTCGTCTAGATAACAGCTTGAATTATATATATGAAAGTTGAAAAAGAGAGCAAAACGACAATATGTAAACAGTTATTAATAACTGATACTGACTAAATTTTGAACAGCAATGTATTTAATCCTAAAAAATAAAACTGACTTTAAACCAATCTCCTATCATGGAATGTAAAGCTCCTAGTCTGAAAAGAAACCCCATCCAAACCATTCTCCAAACATCTACTATAAGCAGCAGAATGAATTTTGTACTGCATCCCAAAAGAAAAAAGGCACTGAATATATAAAGACTAAAGTACGAACATTAAACTACATCTCTACTTTATATATGGATATACTGTATGTTCACTAACATGCAGTCATATAACAATAAAAAAAATTGTACACGCACACACATATTTACATGTGTGTGTGTGTGTGTGTGGTGCATTTATATGGGAACCTATCAGTTCCATGACAACACACTTAACCGACGACTAGATCACTGAGACGAGATCGCAGATACAACACATCCCTGGCAATGGTGAGTAGTGGCAAATGGCATGTGTTCCCATTTCCACAATGTGCTGCGATCTTGGAGTTGGTATATTTATGTAGGGGTGTGTGTGTGGGGGTGCAGCCCCCTAATGGGGGGTGCAGGGGGGCTTCCCCTGCTAAACACATGTTTATTGTTGTTTTTAACTGTATTGCAGACACAGGAATACATTCCGTTCTGTAATACATATACTTACCATTGTCAGGGATGTGTTGTGTTGGCAATCTCATCTCGGTGATCCAGTCATCAGATATGTGTGTTTTCATGGATCTGACATGGATCCATATATATATATAAACAGAACAAAATTAGGGACATGGTCACTAAGGCCAATTACTTAAACATATAAACAATATAAAACAAAATAAGTAGCAAGACCATCACAGCCTAAAATGGAAGTAAACTGTATTGTAATAGGAAAAGAGCTTTCAGGAGATATCCACGGCCTTCTGCAGACTGTTCTTTCAACAATTGTAAAATCATCAATTAAAAAATTAAAGGAGACCAATCACAATACAAAGAATCATACACACCCATGGAGAATCAAATTGTCCCAGTCATAAAATTGAAATCATGTTTATATGTATATATACATATGTATATATATATATATATATATATATATATATATATATATATATATATATATATATATACACACACACACACACACACACACACACACACACACACACACACACACACACACACACACTCACACACACACACACACATATATGTAAATATATATGTGTGTGTGTATTCCTTTATATATAAAAATAATTTTAAAATATCCAGTTTCCTTGCACTGATTGGGTTGGGAGGGTGGCCTAATGGTTAAGGTGTTTGCCTTATAAACACAAGGTGCAGGGTTTGAGTCTCAGAAGGGATAATTGGCTAGGCTTAAAATGGCTCACAAGAGCAGTTAGCTTAGTACTAATCTATGAACCTATGAACCTATGATGTCACTGAGGAAAACAGGGAAGTTTAACCTAATTAACATTAGCAAAGGTTAACATCTGTTGCATCCATAGACTTTAATGGGCATACCACTACGCATGCATGAAGGTGCCCTATTCAAGTCTATGGACACACTAGACGATAACATATAGTAACATCACAATGGTATAAACTCATTTTTTTGGGCTCATAGTTTAATAAAACAGTTTGCAAAAAATAATTTTCTGAAATGTATGCCCCATGTATTTCTGAGTGAGTCATTACACAGTACTAAAGTTAACATGCTAAATTAAAGCTCTGTAAAATTTTGCTGAACAGTGTGCGTGAAACCCTATTAAATATATATATAAGTAAAGATATTACAAACACGTCTGATATTTGTTGCATCTAATATTAATAGCAATATATTTTACAGTAACATGGAAGCAATCTGCTAAACACAATAACCTTACTGTTACTTTACACCCTATAATAAAATAGGGCAAATGAGAACACAATGCTGCAATCTTGGTTTTGCAAATTAAGATGTCAGGACAGTCATTTTTTAGTTTATGTACTGTATGTCCTGCCTTAGTTCATTAGGACAAAAGCCAGTGCATGTTATTTCCTATTAGATTATGTCGAAGTTAAATTCAGAATTTTAATACAGGATGAGAAATCAAAGGAATCAGTAAGTCTTACATATTTCATAATGTGTAAATTAAATATAACTCTCATGTTCAAGATTTAGGTTCTTAAAGGTTTATCTCCTGGGATTTCTGCATGCCTTACTGTTTGCATAAATGCATGTTTTATTTATGACTGTTTTTCTCATTGCAGACAGAGTTGCTGTTTGAATGTTGTTCTCACAGTTAACAGCTCTGTGGTCCAGTCATATTTTTTATTTTTACCACCATCCACTATATATGTAAATTATAACAATCTCTGTTTCCTTGTTTGAATCTCAGCACAATTGTTATGAGTTCAAATGTTCATCTAATTCAGAATCTTCCATTAATGTTTTTATTCTGTGGTGAGACATTAGAACAAATTAAATCGGTAGGGCCTGTTGTGTTTTTGTTATAAAATATTGATTGTTCTACTTTGCAAACATATACTTATATTTTTAAATAGCCAACAAACAGTGCCAGTATTGCTTATTTTTATATTTTATTTTATACTCATTCAAGTATGATCAGAAATATTTTATGATAGAGGTTATTACGGCTGGTAGTAAATCCTGCAAAACAAGAAACAGTCTTTAGCATTGCTAAACAGGTGCAATGTTTGCTATACTTTAACCTCCAGAACCACCCCCATGGAAGGACAGCCGAGAAGAGACCAAATGTGAACTAGTAAGGACACTCTAGCACTCACGCATAAACATCATAACAGGACTGGGCAAACATTTTACTAAATGGAACAAAAATAAAGGTAATATTGCCTGAGATTTATGGTAAGTTTTATATCAAAGAGAGCTAGGTAATACTATTTGGACGACATTTTACCATTACAAATAGTTGTGATTCTGCAAAATCCAGCAAAAACTTCATATAACGTAAGGCTGCAGTAGCTTTTAGTCACATGGTATGGATGGCAGAATGAGGGGAACAATGACACAGCCTTGCAGAAATACAGGAAAGGCAATTACAATAACCCAGATACAAACAAGTGAGGGTTCAGTACAGCATGTGAAATATAAGGAACGGTGTGTTATAGCAACGCAGAGGTACATGCAAGTTATGGTTAACGACTACAGTGAAATAGTTCAGATTTATTGTTAACTATGCTAACTGAAAGGAGTGCCTAAAGTACATATCAGATTAAATTTGCTGCAGATTGTTATGCCTTTATAAAATGTGGCAGATCCTAATGTAAGCCAGTTAACATATGTCTAAGCACTCATCAGACAAGGTAGAAAATTGCAAGGAATAAAAAGAAGCTGAGAGAGAAAGACAATGAACAAACACTGCCTTCATCATTACAGGTAAGCAAAACTGCACACTGCATGCTTGTGAGACGTAGAGCACAGAAAGGTAGTGGATCACTGAGTGGGTCAGTCCTGATACCAGTACCTTCATGGTGTGTAGATCAGAAATACCTATGGGAACACAGAACAGGGCATCCCTCTTTTCTGATGGCACACATATGTGTGTAACAATGGAATCCTCTTTTGGAGGTATTTCTGTGGCCTTTCTAGTTGTTGTAGATGTCTTGTGAGATACATACCAAAAAGGCCGTTGCACTCTATAATGGGTCTAATGAGTGATGAGTAGAGGGGAACAATGACTTCTTTTTTCCTGGATGAGAAACCTTTTGTGATGAGGTGTGCCATGTAGAAGGATTTCCTGACTACAGTGGCAATATGATTATCAAAGGAGAGACTACTGTCCACGTGTGTCCCAAGGTCTCTTATCACACTTTTGGTGTTAAATAGACTACCGCCTATGTGGTAGTTCATGGGTACAGAGTTTTTACCAAAAGTGATGACAATGAACTTTTTGGCATTGAGCTTGAGGCCATGGCTTTAACATCAGGCATCTGTCTCAGTGAGGCCCTTTTGTAGGATGTCCACATCATTAGGAGTTTCAGTTATGGCTCCTAGTTTGCAGTCATCTGTGAACTTCGTTAGCCAAAGACCTTCTGTGTTAGCCTGTACTTCTGAAAAGTAGATACTAAACAGGAGAGGACCCAGGACTGAACCCTGTGGTACTTCACTTATCAGTGGTCTGAAGTCCAGTTTGGAGTCTGCTACTTTCACAGTGTGGGTTCTGTCAGTGAGCCAGTTGGCAACCCATCTTGTGGCATAGGAATTTATGCCTAATTTAATGAGTTTATCTATAATTACCGAGTGGGGAATGGTATTGCAAGCCTTGGCAAGATCTAGATAGGCTGTGTGAACCACCTTACCCTCATCTATGGCTTTGGTGACTGCTTCAAAGAAGTCTATCAGGATTAGGAGACATGATCTGCCATTTACAAACCTGAACTGGGTGGGGTCCAGAGTTTGGAGATTACCAGTGTCATTGTTTATAAGTTCCATGATGATACGTTCCTTAGCCTTACAGACCAGGCTAATGGGGCGGTAGTTTCCGGGGTCTGTGGTGGCTCCCCCTTTGTGGAGTGGGATAACCATCACTGAGCACCATTCATTGGGCACAAAGCCTGAGGTGATGCTATGATTGAACATGGTACTTAGGTGGGGTGCCAGTTTGTTTTGTAGTTTGTGTAGAATGCCGCCTGGGATGTTGTCAGTTCCCATGGATGCTGAGTGTGGTTTTTACCTGTGCAGCCATGATTACAGGAACATTGCATTCTTCCGGTAGAGAGATGGGCATTTTAGGGGTGAGAGGGGATTAAAGTTAGCACTGAACCTATCTGCCAGGATGTTGGCAATATCAGTTGGTTCTGTATATTTAGTGCCATTGTGTTGTAACTCAGAGCAGCTCTGAGTTTGCCATTGAGATTCTTGAAATAGCTATAGAATGCTTTGTGGTTGTTTTTACAATCAGTGGTGATTTTGTTTTCATAACTAGCTTTGGAGGATTTTATGAGGGATCTCAGCTTCTTACTGAGGCTGACCACGGAGTTCTTCCAATCATGAGATTTTGCTCTTTTTTTGCAACAGTTTCTTTCTTCTGTTGTAGAGTTTGTTTATGGCAGGGGACCACCAGATTGGCTTCCTTTTTTTGGAGGATAGCATCTTGGTTCTGTTAGGGATTGCATCTTGATTCTGTTAGGGATTGGTTCTGTTAGGGATTGTGCGATCCATGCACTTGTGTAAGTGACAGAGGAGAAATCAAACATTATAGGAGACAAAGCACTTCTCACAGAGATCAGGGGACAGAGATAGACATAATATGGGTGCACACAATTCTGTTAAAGAAATGTGAAAGTGTGTACTCAAAAGGAGGGACTGAACTAGGAGGAGGAGGAAACACAGGCAGTAAGTTTTAGGTGCAAATTACTTCTGTGATTTGGAAAAGCATTTCTTCACAGAAAGGGTTGTGTAACCATGAAACAGACTCCTGGAATGGATGACAGGGAAGACATTCAAGGAGGTATTCAAGCTCTGGCAGGTGACAAAAGGGGGAAGGAGAATGTGTACTAAGAAAAGAGAACATTAAATTCTATAAAGAAAGTCTACTTAATGGGGGGCATTGTTAGTCTCTCAGAATACTAGGGGATGTGCCTGACCTTCACAGGAGTATCCTTCCCTCTAAAATTAGTAAAAACCTGTAAACCTATAAATAAATGCCATGGGCAAATGCTTCTTACTGTCATAAGGCTAATGTAAAGAAATATAACCCTGAAAGGGAAGTGTATATTTTGCAATGAGGAAAGTGAAATATTATTTATGGATTTATGAGATTAGGTAGAACCAGGATCCACATGGAACTTTTTCCATCTCAGCACATCAGCAGTCTCTGGTTAAGTGATTTACTCAAAGGCATACAGGAGGCAAATGGAGGCTGCGGACTTCAATGGAAAACTGAATGAGTTCACTTATTGATGTATTTGATTTGTTTACTGGGAGAGTCCAGCTGGGTTACATTGTCCATTTTAAGCAGAGGTCCAGGGAGAAAAGTGCCAAAGAACAGTAAATGTGCAATATAACAAAAACTCTAAAGAAATGGCAATGTTCAAAAATAATAACATTTATTTAAGCAGAATAATCATGGCTTATAAGCAGGAGCTATCATACTATGATATGGAGTGTAGTAAGTTCTAATAAGTGACATACCTGACTGTTGGCTGAACAGCATTAACCATGCACTGGTGGATCTGTTCTCATACTTATTCAATGTAAATGTAGCCACTGACTTTATCCACAAGATATGGCACACAGCACAAGGGTGGCTCCCCTCAGACCCCAGAAACTACTGAACCATTAGCCTGATAAGCCTCATCTGCAAACATAGAATATGTTATAAGACATGATAAATTATGATATTAAAAATCTGAAAAAACTTGGCCGCTAGCAGTTTTCCTTTCTTAAAGATGGATCACATCTAATGAATCTGGTAAACTTTTTAGAGTGAGTACAAACCACGGACAGTGGTCAGGTTGTCTATACAGTGCACCTTGACCTCACCAACACAAGTGATGCTACATGTTAATATACTTAACACAATAAATGGGCTCAAAACTAATCCTGATGTAGTTAGAAGGCTGGCAAATTGGCTGCGGGACACAACCCCCACAATAAGGATGTTAGATGTGAACTCAGAGAGCATGATGGGAACCTGGGGAGTCCCTGAGGGAACCATACCAGGACTCCTACTATTCAGCATATACTTCTCTGCTCCAAACCAAAAACAAGGATCTCTGGTTAACCACATTTTGGGGATTGTTGTAAACTAGGTGACCTACTCAAGTCTCATCCCGAAACACAGAAGCTACAGTTTGAACTTACACATCTTAATAGCTGGTACACAGAAACCTGGATCAAACTAAATTCTGAAAAAATGGAATATTGTCACTTGGTAAAGAAACCCTCAACCAAGCCTACAGTATAGGCAAAATCCCTCTCCAAACAGAAGATGCTGTGATACAACTTGGTAGATGATTCGCTCTCTTTGATAATCATGTTGCAAACAGCGGTTAGGAAATCATTCTTATAGGTTCATAGGTTGATACTAGGCTATCTGCCCTAAGGCATTTATAAGCCTAGCCAGAGTGTGTTTGGTTTTCACCACCCTTTTAGATTAGTTGACCGTGCCTCTGTATAGTAGGTCACAGAAGATAGCCATTTTAAGGTTAGTTTACTGTGCCTCTGTCTATTAGGGACACAGACGAGATATGTCTGGTATATCTGGTCACAAAGGGTATTTTCTCTAGATACAAAGAATCCAAAGAAGTGTTTGTCTCTCTATGGATTCAGCACTGATTAGGTCCATTATAGAATACAATGACCTTTAGGGATGAATCTTATTAGACGTAATACAATGACTTTTAGGGATGAATTTTATTAGACATTTCAGACAATAGGAGAGATTCCAGAGGTTCTCAGCAGAAAAGGATCATGGCCTAAAGGACCTGCATTAGCAAGAGAGGCCAGAGGATTTGCCCCTGTAATCAGTGTCCTGTAGACTCCACAGAAGCAATCAGTCTTGTTTTCTGGGCAGGGATCTGGCAGTCCAAGAACTGTTATATTTCCAAAAATGAAATAGTCCAGTGAACACCATGACAGAAATCTGAACATAATTAAGGAATTAAACAAATCATTGTGGAGACATGGATTCCTCACACAATGATTAACTTTTACCTGGAACAAACTTCCACAATAGATCAAATGATGTGACCCACTATTTTTTTAGAAAGGAGTTAGACATTTGGATATTATACACACATTTATACAAAATGAGTGACATCTTGCAAAGACCATTTATTATTGCACAACTAAGTGATTTTGTCCTTAATAAATCAAAGACTTCACTAATGAATTAATTGTGTAATAATAAATGGTCTTAGCAAGAAGGCATGCATTTTGTTTTTATCAGTTTGTTTATTTCCTTATCAGTAGTATACAGTGATTTATATCAAACCAAACCATATACATCTCCTGTATAACAGGCCCATAGCACCTTGAAAAAAGGAGGTAAGGTCTAAGGGTGGGTAGTGGTGAGGTGTAAATGGCCACATGACTCTGTTTTCTTTTATTTTTTATGATTCTGTTATTCTATGTGGAATTATTTTATATGCCATCAGGAGTTTATATATAATACTTGTAGTAATCCTCTGCAATCTCAGTCCCACTGTCCTCTGTGTCACACTATTGTAGTCCTCTGCAATCTCAGTACCATTGTACTCTGTGTCACACTATTGTAATCTTGTCCAGTGTCAGTCCCATTGTCATCTGTGTCACACTATTGTAATCCTTTGCAATGTCAGATCCACTGTCCTCTGTGTCACACTATTGTAATCCTTTGCAATGTCAGATCCACTGTCCTCTGTGTCACATTATTGTAATCCTTTGCAATGTCAGATCCACTGTCCTCTGTGTCACACTATTGTAATCCTGTGCAATGTCAGTCCAATTGTTCTCTGTGTCACACTATTATAATCCTGTGCAATGCCAGTCCGATTGTACTCTCTGTCACACTATTGTAACCCTGTGCAGTGTCAGACCCATTGTCCTCTGTGTCACACTATTATAATCCTGTGCAATGTCAGACCTACTGTCCTCTGTGTCACACTATTGAAATCCTGTGCAATGTCAGACCCACTGTCCTCTGTGTCACACTATTGTAATCCTGTGCAATGCCAGTCCAATTGTACTCTGTGTCACACTATTGTAATCCTGTGCAATGTCAGATCCACTGTCCTCTGTGTCACACAATTGTAATCCTTTGCAATGTCAGATCTACTGTCCTCTGTATCACACTATTGCAATCCTTTGCAATGGCAGATCCACTGTCCTCTGTGTCACACTATTATAATCCTGTGCAATGCCAGTCTGATTGTACTCTGTGTCACACTATTGTACTCCTGTGCAGTGTCAGACCCATTGTCCTCTGTGTCACACTATTGTAATCCTGTGCAATGTCAGACCCACTGTCCTCTGTGTCACACTGTTGAAATCCAGTGCAATGTCAGACCCACTGTCCTCTGCGTCACACTATTGTAATCCTGTGCAATGCCAGTCTGATTGTACTCTATGTCACACTATTGTAATCCTGTGCAATGTCAGATCCACTGTCCTCTGTGTCAAACTATTGTAATCCTTTGCAATGTCAGATCTACTGTCCTCTGTGTCACACTATTGTAATCCTTTGTAATGTCAGATCCACTGTCCTCTGTGTCACACTATTATAATCCTGTGCAATGCCAGTCCGATTGTACTCTGCATAACACTATTGTAATCCTGTGCAGTGTCAGACCCATTGCCCTCTGTGTCACACTACTGTAATCCTGTGCAATGTCAGACCCATGGTACTCAGTGTCACACTATTATAATCCTGTGCAATGCCAGTCCAATTGTACTCAGTGTCACACTATTGTAATCCTGTGCAATCTCAGTCCCATTGTTCTCTGTGTCACACTATTGTAATCCTGTGCAGTCTCAGACCCATTGTCCTCTGTGTCACACTATTGTAATCCTGTGCAATGTCTTACTCATTGTCCTCTGTGTCACACTATTGTAATCCTGTGCAATGTCAGATACACTGTTCTCTGTGTCAGACTATTGTAGTCCTGTGCAATGTCAGTCCCATTGTCCTCTGTGTCACAGTCCTGTAATCCTGTGCAATGTCAGACCCACTGTACTCTGTGTCACACACTATTGTAATTTTGTGCAGTGTCAGACCCATTATACTCTGTGTCACACTATTATAATCCTGTGCAATGTCAGTCCCATTGTCTGTGTCACACTATTGTAATCATGCACAGTGTCAGACCCATTGTCCTCTGTGTCATACTATTGTAATCCTGTGCAATGTCAGACCCATTGTACTCTGTGTCAGACTATTGTAATCCTGTGCAATGTCAGACCCATTGTACTCTGTATCACACTATTATAATCCTGTGTAATGTCAGTCTCATTGTACTCTGTGTCACACTATTGCAATCATGCACAGTACCAGACCCATTGTCCTCTGTGTCACACTATTGTAATGCTGTACAATGTCAGAATCACTGTTCTCTGTGTCACACTATTGTAATCTTGTGCAAGGTCAGTCCGATTGTCCTCTGTGTCACATTCCTGTAATCCTGTGCAATGTCAGACCCATTGTACTCTGTCACACTATTGTAATCTTGTGCAGTGTCAGACCCATTGTACTCTGTATCACACTATTATAATCCTGTGTAATGTCAGTCCCTTTGTACTCTGTGTCACACTATTGTAATCATGCACAGTGCCTGACCCATTGTCCTCTGTGTCACACTCCTTTAATCCTGTGCAATGTCAGACCCACTGTACTCTGTGTCACACTATTGTAATCTTGTGCAGTGTCAGACCAATTGTACTCTGTGCCACACTATTATAATCCTGTGCAATATCAGTCCCATTGTCCTCTGTGTCAGACTATTATAATCTTGTGCAATGTCAGACCCATTGTCCTCTGTGTCACACTATTTTAATCCTGTGCAATGTCAGACCCATTGTACTCTATGCCACTATTGTAATCTTCTGCAGTGTAAGACCCATTGTCCTCTGCAGCACAGTGTTGTAATCTTGTGCAATGTCAGATCACTGGGCGGCGCAGTAGTGCAGCGGTTAACGTTGTCACCTCACAGCAAGAGGTTCTCCGGTTCGATTCTCGGCTGGGGTGCCTTCTGTGTGGAGTTTGCATATTCTCCCTGTGTTCGCGTGGGTTTCCTCCAGGTACTCCAGTTTCCTCCCACATTCCAAAGACATGTATCTGGAGCATTTCTACCCGGGCCTCCACTGAAAACAGGCTCTGTGGAACCTAGTCGGACTTTCCTGGTCAACAAATGTTAAATAAAATAAAAATAAAAAATCCATTGTCCTGTGTGTTACACTATTGTAATCCTATGCAATGTCAGACCCATTGTCCTCTGTGTCAAACTACTGTAATCCTGTGCAATGTCAGACCCATTGTACTCTGTCACATTATTGTAATTTTGTGCAGTGTCAGACCCATTGTCTTCTGTAGCACACTATTGTAATCTTGTGCAGTGTCAGATCCATTGTCCTGTGTGTTATACTATTGTAGTCCTGTGTAGTGTCAGACCCATTGTCCCCTGTGCCACACTATTGTAATCCTATGCAATGTCAGACCCATTGTCCTCTGTGTCAAACTACTGTAATCCTGTGCAATGTCAGACCCATTGTACTCTGTCACATTATTGTAATTTTGTGCAGTGTCAGACCCATTGTCTTCTGTAGCACACTATTGTAATCTTGTGCAGTGTCAGATCCATTGTCCTGTGTGTTATACTATTGTAGTCCTGTGTAGTGTCAGACCCATTGTCCTCTGTGCCACACTATTGTAATCCTGTACAATTTCAGTCCCATTGTCCTTTGTGTCACACTATTGTAATCCTGTGCAGTGTCAGAGCCATTGTCATCTAAGGCAGACTATTATAATCATGTGCAATGTCACACCCATTGTCCTCTGTGTCACACTCTTGTAATCCTGTGCAGTGTCAGACCCACTGTCCTCTGTGTCACACTATTGTAATCCTGTGCAATATCAGACCCATTGTACTCTGTGTCATGCTATTGAATCCTGTGCAATGTCAGACCCATTGTCCTCTGAGGTCTATATTATATAAGCGAACACACTGAATTGCAAATGCTATATAATTGATCAACAGTGCCTGAACACACAAAATGTCAAACACACAGATCAGCTATTTTTTCCCAAGGAAAAAAATTGCTGATCCCTAAAAAAAAAAAAAAAAAAAAAAATTCAAAATACAAAATAAAGCTTCACTGCCCACCCCTCCTACTTAAATATACCAACTCCAAGTTTACACCACAGTGGAGGCAATGGCAAAGTCCCAAAAATGGCCAAGTGATTTTTTTCCCTAGAAAAAAATCGCTGTTCAGTGTTTTCGGTATTTTGTCCTTTCGCGTAATGACGATCGACTAAACAGCATTCGCAATTCATTGTGTTTGCTAAAATAATAGGGACCCATCCTCTGTGTCACACTATTGTAATAATTTGCAATATCAGACCCATTGTCCTCTGTGTTACACTATTGTAATCGTGTGCATTATCAGATACATTGTTCTCTGTATCACACTATTATAATCCTGTGTAATATTAGACCCATTGTACTCTGTATCACACTATTATAATCCTGTGCAATGTCAGACCCATTGTCCTCTGTGTCACACTATTGTAATCCTGTGTAATGTCAGACCCATTGTCCCCTCTCTGTGTTACCCTGTTATAATCCTCTGCAATGTCAAATTCATTGCACTCTGCGTCACACTGTTGTAATCTTATGCAATATCAGACCCATTGTCCACTGTATCACACTGTTGTAATCCTGTGCAGTGTTAGACCCATTGTCCTCTGTGTCACACTATTGTAATCCTCTGCAATGTCAGATTCATTGTACTCTGTGTCACACTATTGTAATCCCATACAGTGTTATACACTTTGTCCTTTGTGTCACACACTATCAGTAAGCTGAATGCATGGGCTGGATATATATTTTTAAAGTGAAGTCCATTCAAAAAAGTCTAATGTATTTTGTAAGGCATGAATGCTTGTGTTAGAAAAATATGTAATAACATATGTGTGTAATGCTTATTTTAAATAAGGGAAGATTAACACGTTTTTATTCTATATGCAGCATTAGTTCTACTTGAAACTGAAAACATGCTTTTCTGAAATTGTGCTTTCTGACATTGCAAGATGCACTCTGACCTAGTTTGCTAGCACAGCAAAATACATGTTAATGCTTTGGAAATGTACTGGAAAGCAAGTGATTTTCTGCTAGGTCAGGAAATTACATGGAGAATAATAATAATTTCTGTAGATCCATTCATTATGGACAATAAGCTCTGTTCGTGCTAATGTAAAAGTGCACAAGCTGCAAGATAGTTAGATACTATAAACAATGAACTGCTTCAGAAATATGTACTTGCATTGTGATTGAATTAGCCATAGTACCTAGACTTGTAACATCACATAGCAAGAAAGTTATAACTGGCCGGTGGTCGTCAAGGCCATCCTGTTTACTGAAAAATCTTTTTTAAACTTTGAAGAGTCAGCTAGAAATGTGAGAAACATCTGTAAAGTAACAGAATTGTGAACTGGTGGTCTGCTACATCAGCCATAGTGGGCAATGCCTGGAAAGAATGGTATAATAATTGTTACACTTCCTGATTTTAGTCAGACAAACTCTGTAACTGCATTTTTTGTCTACTTGCACAAGAATAAAGATACCTGAACTGAACCTTATGCTTTTGGTCTTTTGAAGTATTTTCTTTGACATTTTTTTGGTCCTTTGGAGCCAGGAACCCTTGTTTAGCCTGGGATCAGATGGGCCAGGTGGCATGAAACTGCGCAGGGAAGATACCATATCGGATCTTCTTCATCGAAAGACCTCCGACTGAATTGTCGTGGAAAAGAGGCCAGCCACTTTTCTGATCTACGACTGAAGGCGGGTTTCGTTTGAACAGTGAGTGACCAATCACTGAGGCTCAGGTAGGGTGAATCTACTTTTTTCTCTTTTAGATCAGGGACTTGATTGTATTTGTTCTGTGAGAATTTTGTTAAAATTCAGGGACAGAAATATTGCTATCTTGTCATAGATCAGGGAAACAGAATAAGTAGGCAGGTAGTCTGAAGGGACTGTAAACACTTGGTGGTACCACATTAAAAATAAAAGGGTTACATAACATTTAAAAGGTTAGAACAAAATGGGTAATACGTGCACAAAAACAAAAAGACCCCAAAGCCCACCGTTAACCGAAGACGCAAAATATATGCAATCACAACGCGCTGACATTAGATATTATACTAAATGGGTTAATAAATATGAGTTTGATGGGAAACTAGAAAGATCCTCGCTTATCAAACTTATTAGACAGCTAAAAACTGATTCTAAAGGTCGGGTTAAAAAACAGCGTAAATTAGGAGTTCTTCAGGCACACAGGTGGATTGAGGAAGTAAACCGAAGAGAACAAAAGAATAAAAATTCAAAAGCAATGTTTCTAGACAAAGAGGATAATAACTTAGTTATAGCATTGGCCCCTCCACCCCCTCCAGTTCTGGTTCCCTTACCAGCTCCCTTACCGGAATATGAAGCAAAAGAACTAACTGGCCCACCTCCACGATATCCAGTTATTCCTATAAAACCACTACCGTTTGTTAGAGATCCTATCGAGACTAGGTCTCGAACACATAATTTAAAAGGGGATATTGAATTATATCAAATGAATGGAAATTCACGGGCTATGAGTGAAGAAGAGATATGCCCACTCATAGAAGTACCAAATCCTCAGGCAGGACAAGAAGAGCAGGACCCAACTCTCTTAGTATACAGACCGTGGACACTGGAAGACATCCGGAAAGCCACAGAGGGAATTCCCCATCCAAAAGTTAATTTTAGAAAGTTCTTAGAAGACTTACAGGGCATGAGATTAAGTTATCACTTAAACGGAGAGGAAGTAGAAAAAGTAGTCAGACAAATAGTAGGTCCAGATTGGCACATGATCAGTGGCAACTGGAATCCCCGTGACGCTGCACTTAGGCCCCTCCCACATAGCAGCACAGAACTAGATAACAGAGTGAAAGGTCTGACAGACTGAATTTCTGAGAAATGGAAGCCTAGGGCAGACTGAACTTGCATTAATCAATGCATCCAACAAGAAAGTGAAACTGTTGATAGATATTTTGCCAGATTGTTAGAATGTTTTAACAATCACTGTGGAATGCAGGTACCTGAAGACCAGACACAAGATTCCCCATATGAGCAGCAGTTAAAGAATGCATTTTTGAAAGGCTGTATTGCACCCATAAGTAGTTTCATTACTAAACATATGGTAGACCATCGTACAAGCAGATTACAATCACTGCTTGAATATGCTAGACATGCCAAAAGGCATTTTAATAACAAAAAGAAAAATAAAGCCCAAGTATTTGCTGTGGAAGATGAAGAAGTTTATTTAGTACAGTCCAGACAAAAGGGCAAAAAGAATGCCCAGGGAAACAAACAATCTGATCAGCGATCAGAGGACTTTGAAGGGAGAAAGAAAAGAGGTGAGTGCTTCAAATGCGGGAAAAAGGGACACTTGGCAAGAGATTGCAAGAAAAATAAGAAGGCAGCAGTGGAAGACAAAAACGATGAGGGTGAGGACTGACTATATGGCAGTCAGGAATCACTATATAGGAATAATAAAGAAAGGACAAATGAGAATGTGATAGAAGGAGCAGAGAATGTGATAATAGAGGAAGTGCAGGAAGCTACCGATAGTGAAGAAAACAAAATATTAGACCTAGCCTTACTGAGCTTAGAGCTCTATCTAGCTGACACAAAACCAGAAGTGACACTCCTGGTAGAAGGGAGGGAAGTCAAATTTTTGTGCGATTCAGGGGCATCACGAACCCTTGTACACCCCTCCAAACTACCGGAAAATTCAGAATCACGTGACTTTATACTAGTAAAAGCAGCTAATGGACAGCTGTATCGGGAGCCTTTCTCCCATAACATTACAATAAGAGATCCTGTTTCAGGATTAACCCAGAAAAGCAAAATTGTTGTTTCTGCAAAATGCCCAGTGAACCTTTTGGGCAGAGATCTTATGCAACTATTAGGCATAGCAGTAGTTCCAACCATGCAGGGTATGGAAGCACAGCAACAAACTAATACTTTTGCAGTGCAAATGGAAGGTGAGACATTTACTGGTACAGCCAGGACTTAGTTACGACTGGCCCTGGAGCAGTAACTGAAGAGTTAATGAATGTAGCTATCAGTGTATTGACATACAACACCTGTTGCACTGTACTCTGTATTATTGTAATACACCAGGACCTGACAAAGAATATGAGCAAGAATCATTTAAAAATCATGCAAACAGATTAGTACTGTGCAATTTGTACTGGGACATGAAAGGGAACAGTGTAGTTAGCCGTTCATTACCCCAGGAGTTATTTTCACTTTACAAATCTAATCTATTACCGCATGTTAGTTTAACTAAAGAGAAAGATTTAAAATGGATAAACCTAGGAGAAAAAAATCACAAAATGGGAAAAACAGACAGAATCAGAACTGTCAGAACAGGGAATACAAAGACAGAAACTGAACTGGATAACACAAACACATCCAGCTGTACACTTGCAGTCCAGCAAAGACAGCTGAGAAATCCTCTTATTAGAAGAGAAAGAAACAACTTTGTTAGACATACCAGAAACTCTCTGGTCAACAGGAAAGTCAGACGTAGGACTTATTCGCACAGCAGGACCAGTTACTATCACGCCAAAGTCAGCATTTAGACCACAAAAAAGAGAGTACCCCTTGAGAAAAGATGCAGAGGCAGGTATTAAACCAATCATAGCAGCTTTACTTAAGAAGGGAATAGTGGTGGAATCTCCTGGTTCACCATGTAACACACCCGTATTCCCAGTTAAAAAAGCAAACGGAGAATGGCGTATGGTCCAAGATTTACAAGCTGTAAATGATGCAGTAATACCAAGAGCACCTACGGTGTCAGATCCACATACCTTGTTGAATGATTTAAAACCTCAACAGAAGTATTTTTCTGTGGTAGATATCAGCAACGCGTTCTTTTCGATACCGATACACCCTGACAGCCAGTATTGGTTTGCATTTACCTTTCAGGGAAAGCGGTATACATATACGCGACTACCACAGGGCTATAGTGAAAGCCCAACGATATTCTCACAAGAGATGGCAAGTAATTTAGCGGGATTTATCCCACCGAGAGGTAGTCAAATTTTACTTTATGTTGATGACATTCTGCCGGCCGCACCTACCCAGTGAGATTGTAAGGAAGATACTATAGCATTATTAAAATTCCTAGCAGTTGAAGGACACAAAGTAAGCAAAAATAAATTGCAGCTTTGGAGAAAACAAGTGAAATACCTTGGATATGTAATATCCAAAGATGGCAGAACATTAGATGAGGACAGAAAAGTAGCTATCTTACAAGCACCAAAACCCACAACTAAGAAGGAAATGATGTCCTTCCAGGGTACGACTAATTTTTGTCAAAGCTGGATCCCAAACTATGCTTTGGAATCTGCACCTTTAACCGACCTGATTTTTAAGAAGCCTATGGCAGCACAAGATTTAATACAGTGGACACCAGAAGCAGAATTAACTTTCTGCAAACTGAAACAATTGATAGCATCATCATTAGTTTTAGGATTACCAAATTATCACAAACGTTTTTTTCAAACTGTAGATTGCAAGCAAGGTTATATGACATCAGTATTGAATCAACAGCATGGGGATAAACAATGCCCCATTGCTTATTATTCATCACAACTGAACCCAGTGGCGCGGTCTCTACCCCACTGTGTACAAGCAGTAGTTGCAGCTTCAATGGCAGTGCAGGCTTCAGCCTCAGTAGTGTTATTCCACCCTCTCACATTGAGAGTGCCTCATGCAGTCACAATCATTTTACTGCAAGAAAAAGTAGCATATCTTTCCCCTGCTAGGCATCTTTCTTGTATGACTATATTGCTGAGCCAACCTCACTTGACAATTGAATGATGTACTACTTTGAATCCGTCTACCTTGCTCCCAACTCCTGTGGATGGCACACCCCATAACTGCCTGCAGGTAATTGAGCAAAAGACACTGCCTAGAAAAGACCTCATGGATGTTCCCTTGGATGATGCCAAGGTGACATATTACGTGGACGGCTCATGCAAAAGGAGTCCTACAGGACAGAACCTAACAGGTTATGAAGTAGTTTCTGATACTGAGATTGTAGAAGCGAAACCTCTACCACATAGCTTATCTGCACAAGCAGCAGAGTTGATTGCCTTGACATGGGCATGTACCTTAGCAAAGGGTAAAAGCGTAAACATTTTTACAGCCAGTATGCTTTTTCTACTGTACATGTTTTTGCACAACAGTGGAAGAATTGAGGAATGGTGACATCTACTGGCAAACCGATTAACCATGCACAGTTTATTTTAGATTTGTTAGATTCTATTCAGTTGCCTCAGAAAGTAGCTATTTGTAAATGCATAGCTCATACAAAACAACAAGATAGGATTTCAAAAGGCAATGCGAGAGCTGACACAGCTGCAAAGCAAGCAGCCTCAGAAGCATTTCTTTTGAACAAGGAAATACAACCTTCTGAGATTTTAGACTTAGAAATGTTGAAAACAATGCAGACACTTACTACACAAGCTGAAAAACAAAAATGGAAAAAACGAGGAGCAATTCTCAAGGAAGGGCTGTACATCTCCAAAGAGGGAAAACCGATATTACCGTCTAATTTATTTAGATATGCAGCTTTGTTGAGCCATGGGCAGAGCCATGTCTCAACAGGGGGGATGGTACAGTTAGTGAATCGGGTATTCGCTACGTACGGGTTTACAAACTACACTAAAAAATTTTGCCTGTCATGTCACACTTGTAATAAACATCATGCATAAGGAGCATTAAAGCCCAAGCAAGGGAGTTTCCCTACACCACCATATCCATTTCATACTATCTGTATGGATTTCATAGAATTGAGCAAATGTGAAAATAAAAAGTACTGCCTTGTCATTGTGGATATGTTCTCCAAATGGGTGGAGGCCTTTACAACTAGTAAACCAGATGCAGCCACTGTTGCAAAGACCCTAGTTAAAGAAATTATTCCTAGATTTGGCATACCGGAAAGGATCTGCAGTGATAATGGTACACATTTCGTTAACCAAACTATACAACAGTTGAGCCGGTATTTTGGGATTTCTTTAAAACATCACTGTGCATATCACCCTCAATCTGCAGGGTTAGTAGAGAGGCACAATGGAGTTTTAAAGAATAAGCTTAAAAAACTCATGGTAGATACGCTGAAGAACTGGGTGTACTGTTTTCCCCTGGCACTGTTGAGCATGAGAACTGTTCCGAATGCAAAAGGATTGACACCTTTCGAAAAGATTTTCAGAAGAGCTTATTAGATACCTCAGTGGAAACCTCTCATGCCTGCAGACCAGTAAGCAGATTGGACACTTGCAGATTATATGAGGAGTATGCTGAATAACAAACATCTTTTACAGTTTAATTCTGTTTCAGATAAAGTCCAAACCAAACCATCTGAAGTAGCAGTAGCCCTAGGCACTTGGGTCTGGGTGAAGACAATCAAAAAGAAGAATTGGATGACACCAAAGTGGAAAGGTCCGTATCAAGTACTGCTGAGCACTCCCACAGCAGTCAAAATTGCAGAACGTTCATCTTGGATTCATTTGACACACTGTAAACTAGTCAAAAACTTTGAACTTGATAAAACTCTTGCTAACACACAGCAGCAGTAGAATGACAAGACCCAGAGACAATAGAAATGCTGAATGACTTCAGCAGTGTTGCATAATCATCTTAATAACTGCATTAGTGACAATGTTCTTTTTTCTGTGGCTTTTGCTGTGGCCTTTCTTTTCTTCAGCCACACCAGCTAGACTGAACAAATGTGATTCAACACTCATAGACTGGCATCCGAACTTTAACACTTACCAAGCAATCAAATATGTGTATGCTGAGACTTTTAATATTTCAAATTGTTGGATTTGCACAGCTATACCAACAGCATACAGGGGATTATTGATGGCTGCTGTCCCCCTAGGGGTCAATGAGACCTGGGAAAACTTGATTTTTGAGACTACACCTGTAAAATCTAGAGACAAAATTGCACTATTCCTACCTGTTACACAAACAGGAATTGTATGCTTTTTTAAGAATGACACGATTCACATAGATTGGAGCAAATGTAATGTAACGGTTTCTTATAAATGTTATATTAAACCTAAAAATGCTAAAAATACAGAAACAATGTCTGATGAAGATTATGACTCGTACTTCGAGTCCTTGCATAAAACTGTCAGTGATATACAACATAATCCTGTTCTTTTAAAGCAACTGTCTATTATAGATAAGAAAATGTTTCATGCAGGGAAGGTGTATATCAATACTAAGGTAGAAAACTGTTATTTCATATGTGGGAAAAAGGCATACAAATGGTTGCCTGAGAATTGGTCTGGCAGTTGTTTTTTGGGTTACCTGGTCCCGGCCATATGACACACTACAGCTTTGCCTCATGGGAGAATTCAAAACATCAGAGATGTCACAAAGAAACCTGAAAATCCAATTAAGAAACCTGAGAATCCGATGGGACAGATCGTAGCAGGCTGGAGAAACCATAACTCCGTGAAAGACAAGAGTAAACTAGCACTCATGGACTTGAGTGACACTATCATATCCTGGGCTGGCATAGCCCTTGCATATGGTGCAGTTAAATCAATTTGGGAACTGAGAAAGCTATCCAAACTTCTTGAGGTTATGAGCAATACAACTTTTTCTGCTCTTGAATTAATGACTGATGAACTAAATGCGATGAGAACTGTCGTGCTTCAAAACCGCATGGCTCTTGACTTCACCCTAGCTGCGAGAGGTGGTACATGCGCTTTAATCAAAGACGAGTGTTGTTCATACATTCCTGACAATAAACACGAAATTACCAATCATTTGGAAGTGATTCAGCAAGTGTCAGACATAACCAGGCCAGGCCCGAACCCACTGACAGACTTTTTCCAGAATTTGTTTGGGGGGGTGGGGTTCCATCCTAATGAACATCCTGATTGCCATTTGTGTGGGATTACTTTTGTTAGGAGCATGTATTTGCTGTGGTATTCCCTGCATGAAAAAATGAATCAAAGATTTTATAGACATGTCAGTTTCTGAGACTTTGTATCAAAGTGCTGAAATTGAAGAACTGTTGAAAAAGGAAACACTTTCATAAGTTTAAACTGAATGACTCTCTTAGCTGCAAATCCTCAAAGGAAGAGGTTAGGAGAAGAAACAAACTGTTTATGCTTTTGAAATAGAATAAAAAGTATTAACAGGGGGGAAATGTTAGAAAAATATGTAATAACATATGTGTGTAATGCTTATTTTAAATAAGGGAAGATTAACACGTTTTTATTCTATATGCAGCATTAGTTCTATTTGAAACTGAAAACATGCTTTTCTGAAATTGTGCTTTCTGACACTGCAAGATGCACTCTGACCTAGTTTGCTAGCACAGCAAAATACATATTTATGCTTTGGAAATGTACTGGAAAGCAGGTGATTTTCTGCTAGGTCAGGAAATTACATGGAGAATAATAATAATTTCTGTAGATCCATTCATTATGGACAATAAGCTCTGTTCATGCTAATGAAAAAGTGCACAAGCTGCAAGAAAGTTAGATACTATAAACAACGAACTGCTTCAGAAATCTGTACTTGCATTGTGCTCGAATTAGCCATAGTACCTAGACTTGTAACATCACATAGCAAGAAAGTTATAACTGACCGGTGGTCGTCAAGGCCATCCTGTTTACTGAAAAATCTTTTTTAAACTTTGAAGAGTCAGCTAGAAATGTGAGAAACATCTGTAAAGTAAAAGAATTATGAACTGGTGATCTACTATGTCAGTCGTAGTGGGCAATGCCTTGAAAGAAAGGTATAATAATTGTGACACTTCCTGATTTTAGTCAGACAGACTATGTAACTGCATTTTTTGTCTCCTTGTGCAAGAATAAAGATACCTGAACTGAACCTTATGCTTTTGGTCTTTTGAAGTATTTTCTTTGACAGCTTGTATAGGTTATTAGCTACAGGCAACAAAATTATAGGTGGTATTTTTTTGGTATCTTTGAAGACTGTGCAGTGTATATTAAATAGTGACAATTGATGTATGGTGGGACTATATATGGATTTTGGTTTCTTTATGGATTATGTTTTGAGAGTAAGGCAAGGGGAAAGTGGTTTCATGAGATATGATTTAATCTGCTACAGGCATTAACTGTCTGCTGTAGATGACATTTATAAAGGCTTGATTTTTTTTTTATGCTAAGTAAGCATGTTAACACTGAACTCACAAAACATTGTGAACATTTGCCTTAAACTGGCAGTAAGATCAGTTAGACATTCATTTCACAGTGCTGGGGTACTCTTGTAAAATGTGCCTTCCTTGGTTGGCCTGCTTGGACAGTGCATGTCAGTGCCTGAGGAACTGCTTTATAATTTCATGTCATGCTGTGATATATAAAGTAAAAGTATGCCCCACCCACACAATTACCAGATTTATCCTGCATAAGGTATTGATAATCACAAAATAAATGGGATATAAAGCATAGGGGTTGAGTCAGGTTGCCATTATGGATACAATTATGGCTTATATTCTATGAGCCAATGAAAATGTGTTCTTAGTTTTCACATGCATTTCTCAGCCTCAGCAGATGTGTATAACTGATGAAGAGGAGGGTAGGATTTCTGCTCTAGAGACAAACCATCAGTAGGCTGGTGTGATAGAGGTTTTTATAATGCAGTGAAATTGCAAACTTACTGTTATACCATTCCAATTATGGATGCAAATCAGGTACCCTGTCTGTTATTCCTAATAGGTCAGGGTTTCATGGAGATCAACATCCTTACATAATGAGGAACTCATTAAACATTCCATGAATTTTGATACATACATTCCCAAAAGACAGTGCTTCTACTCAGATGGTATTCAGCGGGCTGGAGAGAGACAGTGGCATTTGTTATTATAGGGCCTAGGTTTGGATGGATATCCCCAAGGGTACTGAAAGGAGCACAGGCAGAACATACAATTTACTTTAATTGCCATAGGAAAAGATTGGAAATATAATAAATCACTGAATGAGGAGCAGTGGAAAATAAGGAAGGGGAGTGGGAATATGAGAATGTGGGAATATGAGAATGAATTCCACTGAAAAAGTGAAGTAGATAGGAAGAGAATGAGGGGATTTGCACAACAGGATAAAAAGAAAGTGGGAATGATATAAACGGAAAAGGGTGAAGAGGAGGACAAGGGCCTGCATACTTTGCAAACAAAGTAAGAGCCACCCTAGGAGGTGGGAAAAGAATGAGATCCGGCAGGAAGTGATGGACACCTATTATGTATTGACACCAAAATGAAACACTTCCACCACTAATCCCTTCACCAGTATGTCCAAGTATGCAGAAGTACAAAAATGAAACACTTCTGCCTCCAATCCCTTTATCAGCTTATTGAACTATGCACAGCATCAAAATGAAACAATCCCTCCAACAACCCCTTCAGTATTCTGTCCATGTATGCACAAGCATATCCCTGACATCAAAATGAAACATTTCCCAGAATGACCCTTTCAGCTTCAAAATAACATGTATGAGGACTACTAAACAGATATGTGGCTGAGTCAGATATGGTACATAAGGAAAGCTGGTGGTGGAATGCAGAAGTGCAGGAAGTCATCAAAAAAAGAAGGAATGTAGGGAAAAAGTGTCAGATAGAAAAGACGGACCAGCCTAGGAAGAAATACTGGTTGGCTAACAAAAAGGCTAAGGAAGGAGTTGCAGTAGCAAAGAACAAGGCATTTGAGACACTCTACCAGCTTCTAGAAAGTGAGTTAGTAGATGGCACAAAGAAACTATATCAGGTTGCAAGACAAAGACAGAAAGATAAAGAAGATAGTCAGACACCTTTTATAGGGATGCCAGCAAAAACCTGCTCACCAGGCCACAGCAAATCAAAACAGTTGGAAGGAGTATTTCTAGCAGCTTCTGAATGAAGAAAACCCCACAGAAGCTGTACTGCCCCAGAAACAGCCTACAATGAGAGAAGAAGAGGAGCCCACCCTAGAAGAAGTAAGAACAGCACTAAGGAAAATGAAGTCAGGGAAAGCAGCAGGCTCAAATGAGGTCACAGCAGATATGATAAAGATGATGGGTGAGATAAGGGAGAAATGGCTCCTGAGGATACTCATAGCAATGTGGAGACAAAACCGTATCCCAGCTGTTTGGAGAATAAGCCTACTATATTTTCAAGAACAAAGAGGGCCTTCACAACAGTGGAGTGAACAGTACTAGTGTATGGTATAGAAACTTGAGCAGTAAAGGCAGAGCAGTTGAGGAAGGTAGAGATGATGAAGATGAAGTGTCCGAGACAGGTGGTAGGATGCAATCTGTGGGACAGATAAGGAAATGAAGACATAAGCGCAGAAGCCAAAGTAGGTCCAATTGCAGAAAAGGTCAAAGAGAACAGATTATGGTGGTTTGGGCTTGTGTGCAGAAAAGCAGAAGGCAATCTGGTGAGGAAGATTTGGGACAGACAGGAAGAGGGTAAGAGAAAGTGAGGATGTCCAGCAAAGAGGTGGCTGGAATGTGTGAAAGAACATCTGTGACAGTCAGGCATGAGTGTTGAAGAAGGCAAGAGTGTGGCACTGAATCAAGAGAGATGGTGACAGTTGATATGACACCCCAACCCCATGGAGAAAAACAAAAATGGGAAAAAAAGGGAGATGATGATGATGATGATGATGATGGTGATGATGATGATGATGATGGTGATGATGATGACCCTTTCTGTATGCACAAGCACATCCCTGACACCAAATGCAACCTTTTCTATACTGTGCGCATCTCCATTTTCTCTGTTAAATTGCTGCTTACTGCCATATGTTTAGGGCCACTTTCCAGTTTGGCATGTGCTTACTGCCATATGTTAGGGCCACTTTCCAGTTTGGAATGTGCTTACTGCCATATGTTTAGGGCCACTTTCCAGTTTGGCATGTGCTTACTGCCATATGTTTAGGGCCACTTTCCAGTTTGGCATGTGCTTACTGCCATATGTTTAGGGCCACTTTCCAGTTTGGAATGTGCTTACTGCCATATGTTTAGGGCCACTTTCCAGTTTGGCATGTGCTTACTGCCGTATGTTTAGGGCCACTTTCCAGTTTGGAATGTGCTTACTGCCATATGTTTATGGCCACTTTCCAGTTTGGCATGCAAATGACCTCATTAAGGATTCATCTCTGTGAATCCTACTGTTATGCAAACATGTAATGCCCCTTATCTACTTATGGGCTATCTTAAACATATTAAGCTTTTGGGAAAGGGAGACATGTTTATAAAAAAAGCTCTGCATTTATGAATTCATCCTGAAAGTTCATGATTTGCATATCTATGTAGCACTACTCTCTGCAGATTACTACTATGAAAAATACAAAGCCCTGAGCTATCAGTACTAGCCAAAGTCTTTGTACTCGTATTCCTGTAGAATCCCAAACTACAGGGTTTGGGTCTTTGGATTATCTTCTTGTCATAATAAATGTACTTTGAATAAGCTGTCTGAATTTGAAGAAGACATAATTTTTTTATTTCAGCAGTAGAAGTTCATGGTATGCTGGAAAAATCAACAGTTGTTCTGATGTTTTGTAGTTATTGGTCATTAATAGGTTAGAGCATGATTATTTATTTATTATTTATTTGACATTTGGTTACTGGAAAAGTCCTACAGGATGGGTGACCCATTTTCAGTGGAGGCTCAGGGAAAAAAGCTCCAAATACATCTTCTTTTTCTTTTGGCTGATCCCATTAGGGGTCGCCACAGTGGATCATCTGTTTCAATTTCTTCCTGTCCTCTGCATATTGCTCTGTCACACCAACCACCTGCATGTCCTCTCTCACCACATCCATAAACCTTATCTTAGGCCTTCTTCTTTTCCTCTTACCTGGCAGCTTCATCCTTAGCATCCTTTTCCCAATATACCCAGCATCCCTCCTCAGCACATGTCCAAACCAACGTAATCTTGCCTCTCTGGCTTTGTCTCCAAACCGTCCAACCTGGGGCTGACCCTCTAATATACCTATTCCTAATCCTGTCTACCCCAGTGCAAATCTTAACTCTGCCACATCCAGGTCTGATTCCTACCTTTTTGTCAATGTCACTGTCTCCAACCCATATAACATAGCTGGTCTCACTACCCTCTTGTAGACCTTCCCTTTCACTCTTACTGGTACTCCTCTGTCACAAATCACTCGTGACACTCTTCTCCAACCAATCCACCCTGCCTGTACTCTCTTCTTCACCTCTCTTTCACATTTGCCATTACTCTGAACTTTTGACCCCAAGTATTTAAACTCATCCACCTTCGCCAACTCTACTCCCTGCATCCTCACCGTTCCTCTATCCTCCCTCTCATTCACACACATATATTCTGTTTTAGTCCTGCTGACCTTCATTCCTCTCCTCTCCTCTCTAGAGCATATCTCCACCTCTCCAGGGCCTCCACAACCTGTTTCATAGTCTCACTACAAATGACAATGTCATCTGCAAACATCATAGTCCACGGGGACTCCTGTCTGATCTCATCTGTCAACCTGTCCAACACCACTGCAAATAAGCTCCAAGTACTACAATAGTAGAATGCAATACAATGCAGTGAAGCAACAGATGATAGAAAAGTATACAAAAACTATGTATGGATCTTACAGAGAAAGAAAGATTCGGGAGAGAAATAGAAACTTGCCATAAATGAGAATCCAGTGATACATAAACATTTGTATATAATGCAGCTCCAGTGAAAGTATTTTGCCCTTGTTTTACATTTGTTATCACATTTCAGTTTTTATTTTTCTTTTCGTTTTTTTTCATATACACATATAAACGCAAAAATCCATGTAACAGCATATCGGTTAACCAAACAAAAAAAAAATGCCGCACAGGTTGACTCAGATGTCTTTACATAACACAGTTAACAGTTTAAGCGCTTTCATTCATTAAAAGACTGCCATTCATCAGAAACTGAACTGGAATAAAAACACAAGCCCTTTTATAACTTCAAAACGAGTGCCAAAAGCCTTAAGGAGACACCACCGTAAAAACATAAATAAAAGTGCTACTACAATGTCAAGATATTGACAAATAAATGTTCACACAAATATATATATATATATATATATATATATATATATATATATATATATATATATATATATATATATATATATTAGAAATGTCATTGAAAATATAACTAAATCAACATACTCAAACTGCAAAATAATTAATGAAAATCTAAGATAGGCATCCAGATCTAATCTTCAAAATTGGTTTAAGGGAAATCAATGACATTTCTAATATAGTTCATATATATATATATATATATATATATATATATATATATATATATATATATATATATGTCAGTACAGACAAGTCGAAGACGACATTCACTCCACCGACACATGAAATAATCGAAACCATAACACGGACATTTAACAGGTAAGAGTTTTAATTTCGCTAATCATGCCTACCATGTTTTAGTAAGTGTGGCAGTGTTATGCATGTGTGGTAGGCATGATTAGTGAAATTAAAACTCTTACCTGTTAAATGTCCGTGTTTGCGGTTTCGATTATTTCATGTGTCGGTGGAGTGAATGTCGGTCTTCCGACTTGTCGGTGTACTGACATGTACCCATATATAGATATATAAATATATATATATATATATATATATTTTTTTTTTTTTTTTTGGTGAACAGTTATTTTTCAATATCTTAGCACAAGTCATTCTTCATGGAAATAGCTACAGTACTTCGTAGTTATGACCACTCCTCCTGGCATGATTAAAGGGCAGCTCCCTGTGCTTTCTCCTATTAACCTGGAGAACTTGGGCATTCTGAGGCAGTGCAGCAACATGTACACAGACAACCCTCTCCTCTTACCTCCCAACACTCAGACTTGTGAGAGATGCACTTATAGCACGAAATTGGAAGCCATGCACTCTTCAGCCAAGACCGGACTAGCTGGTCAAGAGGAGAAGGTCAACACCTGCACCACACCACATGGAACACATAGCCCTCCAGAACACCCACTATCACAGCTCTCATATAAAAAGACAAACCACACACCCACTTTTGTGGAGGCTCTAAATAGAAATTTACCCAAAGAGCAGAGACCTCCAAGACAGAAATGCACTCAACCACCACAACACAGCACAAACCACAGGACACATAGCTTACCCCCCATAGTGTGCCCCTCAACCTAAGCCCCTAAGGCTAATCACCTTGCCCAATACACTAATCATAGGTGACTCAATAGTGAGGCATGCTGATGTTCCACTTATTAGGTTGAATAAGGAGAAGGTAGCAGTCAGCTATCTATCAGGTGTCAGAATCTGACAGAAAACACACCCACTCAGGTCACTCCACAACAGGTAGAAGTATGACTCTGACATTGTCCATGTGGGTGTGAATGACCTGAGATGCACCGCCCTAGACTACATGAGAAGAGACATGGTGGAGCTCTCGGATTATGTGGCCCAGGCAGATATTTATTTATTTATTTATTATTAATTGCATTTGTTTACCAGGATAAGTCCACTGGGCCTAAAAGAGCCCATTTTCAGTGGTGGCCTGGGGAGAAAAGCTCCAACGAGATACAGAAAAAATATAAACATTAATTAGTACAGAAGCAGAAACAGTGTTACAGATAGCAAATATAGTAACATATACAGAATATATACATAAAAACAGGAATCTAGTTTGTTTGATTACAGTAATATATACAGAAAATATACATTAAAGCAGAATTCAATGAATTCAATCAGAGTAGTATAAACAGAGATATATTAATCAGTATTATTGTACCAGTATCAACAAGAGAAGATAAAAATAAATATGGAGAAAGTATCACCAGTCACTAGTAGCAAAAGACATACGAGTTTAGTAATCATCTAAAGAGAGAGAAAAGGTTAGGTTATAGAGCAGGAACATAGCCAGGAAAAGTTGAGATAATTTTTCAGCATTTGTTTGAAGGTGGTGGTGCTGCCTGTGTTTCTTATAGAAGGCGGAAGTGAGTTTCATAGTCTGGTGACGATGAAGGCATAGAGGAGTTGACCAGCAGGTAAGGTGGGCTTATCTACTTTTAGAAGTAGATGGTTTTCAGATCTTAGATGCCTGCTGGAATGGTATTTGGCAAGTAGAGTTGAGAGAGCAGGACAGTCTGTGGGTCTGTAGATTATTTTGTGCACAGTAGTTAGTTGGGTGAATGAGAGATGGTGGGGGAGTTCCAACCACCCTAACTTGTCTGTGTACTTAATAAAGGATTTTCAACTGGAAATAGACTGCCTGCCTTGCTTGGATCACTTTCAAATACTTAGTAATGCTTTACAATTATATATTTTCTATTATTATTTTTTGTTGTGTTTTGTTTTGACTTAAGATGAGTTTAAGTATGCTACTTCTACTACTATTGTCTGGTTAATATACAGTGATTAACTACAGCTATATGGACTGAAAATCTTCCACACAGAGAAGTTTCTTACACTGTTTTGTTTTTGGACCCACTACACTTGTTTAGTGGGTTGTTTTGAGACTTAGGGGATACCACAGTGATTGCTTGTTGTTTATTATTCTTAAAAACAAATAGGGAAACAACACCCATCTTGCTAGTTAGCCCGAGGCTGCCAAACACTGAAGTCCAATGGTTACTAATAACTAACTAACTTAAGGGAATCAATGTCCCTACTATATGGCAAAACTATTGCTTGAGAAAGTTTGTTCGAACTAAGTGCCCTGTTAAGTACCTTGTTGTCATAATCCCCATTGGCATGACCAAATTGCAGCCTGTATAACTGGATAGAAACAAAAAATATACCACTGGGATTCCACCTGTGTCCCTGCTGGACAAAGGCATTGAGTGCTGATTTGTCTAAACATGGGCTAAACTCTTGGCTAGGCTTATAAGGGCCTCAGGGCCAATAGCGTAGTAACCTACGAATAGGGTAATATCTGGAATATCTATTCTCCAAAACAAATTTAGACACCTGGTCCAACATATCCTGGGGATACCCTCTGTATCTAAACATACCATTCAATATATGAATCTCTTAAAGAAAATGTACATCATCCAAAACCAGTCTACTCAATCTGATGAATTGACCTTTCACCAAATTCTGCTTTTGCCAAACAAGATGTTGGCTATTAAAGTGCAAATAGGAATTGGAGAAAGTGGCCTTCGTAAAAATACTAGATTCATAGCCTTGCTTTTTGGAATCCTTGTATAACCTAATATCAAGAAACTTGATTTTATTTATTTATTTTACATTTGTTGACCGGGCTAGTCCAGCTGGATAATTTCCATTTTCAGTGGAGGCCCGGGGAGAAAAGCTCCACAATTAAAACAAGGTTAAACATTTAAGCAACAATGCATACATTTTAGTGTAGTAGAAAATACAGCGAAAAAAAAAAACAGGTAAAAAACAAATAGCCTAAGCTATATATTCATATATTTTTTTTTTTTTTATTTTAGAACAGTACAGTAATTTAGTCATTTGAAATAGCAGGGAAAGATAGTGATTTTTACGTAGGGAGGTATGGCTGAAGAGCGAAGAAGTCATTTAGTCTGGATTGGTACAGGAGCAGAGCCAGAAGTTGTTAAGATGTAATAGAAGTTGTTTTTTGAAAAGTTGAAAGGAGTCTAGTGAGGTAATGTGTGGGGGGAGGTTATTCCATATTTTCCCCATGGAGTTTGAAAATAGACAGTTACCTGCTGAATTTGTAATTCTAGTTGTGGTGACTTGTATCTTTTCGGCAGATCGCAACTGTTTCAAGTTTTGTAGGGAGTAAGGAGGTTACTGAGAGCTGGTGTTTTTGTTGGTTGATAAAGAATGTTATGTGTAATTAAGAGTTGTTGATAGATAAGCTTGTTAGGTAGTTCTAACCATTGTAATTGTTTTAAGTTATTACAGTGGTGAGTTCTGTACTGGGATGCTGTGGCAAAACGGGCTATATTATGATAGGATGTAGTTAGTTTTTTCAGGTTACCTTTAGAGAGATTGGTGTAAATAGAGGAAGCATACAGTAGGGTGGAGATAAGATGTGATTGAGCTAAGGTGGTCCATGCTTCTGGAGTAAGGAAGGGTTTTATTCTGTACAGTGAACCTATCTTTTCATTTACTGCTTTTATAGTGTTATTGATATGACAATCATAGTTAAGATTATTATCAATAGTAAAACCAAGCAGTTTGGTAGTAGAGTCTGGGGAGATAAGAGAATTGTCAGCTGCAGTAATAGTAAAATTTAGTTGAGGAGATTTGTGGGTAGGTGAGAATAGTAATAGTTTTGTTTTCTTGGAGTTGAGAAGGAGACATCTTTTTGAGAACCATTGTTCAACGGTTGAAAAGGTAGATTGTGTGAGTGACTGGAGTTCAGATTGGGTGGGAGCTGTACAGATGATGGTAGAATCATCTGCATATTGTATGCAGGTAGTGTTATGGATAGATGATTGAAGATCATTAATAAAGATAGAGAATAAGAGTGGGCCTAATATTGATCCTTGAGGTACTCCTAAGGAGATAGGTAGTAGAGCAGATAGAGAATTTTTCCAGAGTACTGCTTGTTGTCGGTTTTCAAGGTAGGATGAGAACCACGTTAAGGAGGAAAAATCCAAGGCAAGTGAGTTTAGTATGTGTAGGAGAAGTTTATGGTTGACCATGTCGAAGGCTTTTGACAGGTCTAGGAAAAGAGAAGCAGTTAGTTTGTTATTATTACGGTTACAGTTTATTGTGTTAGTAAAGGAAAGTAGTGCAGTGGTCGTACTATGTGAGGGTCTAAATCCATGTTGAGTGTTTGCTAGTAGGTTATTTTGAAGGAGATGGTTAAGTAGTTGTTTGTGTATACATTTTCCATGATTTTAGCTAGTGGAGATAATAGTGCTATTGGGCGGTAGTTAGAGAGGTCAGTGGATTTGCCTCCTTTATGTAAGGGTATGATGTGTGATATCTTCCAGATTGCTGGAAAATCACTTTCTTTTATGGATCTGTTTATTAGGATCGAAACAGGGTAGGCTATAGCTTTTGCTGCTACCTGAAGGAATTCAGCAGGATGCTTATCTGCTGAGGGGGTAGTGGGTTTAAGTTTTTGTAAGAGAGATTGTATGTAGGAGGTGGGTATGGGTTGAAGTTGAAGGGAAGGAATGACGTTGTTGGTGTTACTTAAGATCAGTTGGGAAGCATCAAGGGATAAATGGCTTGCTAGTGTTTGTATGGAAGTAGTAAAGAAGCTATTGAAGTTATTGGCTATTAAAGAGGGATTATCAGGGTCTAGATTCTGTGGGTTAGGTGTTACTATTTTACCTGGGGTAAGTAGATGATTGATAGTAGACCAGAACCTTTTGGTTCTTTTTGTGGATTGCTGAAGTTCTACATAGTAGTTCTTTTGTCTGAAATAATAGCATTTTTGGTTTTGTTTCTCAGCTCTCTAAAGGTTTGATAGTCTGTTGGGTTTCTAGAAGAGCACCATTTCTTCCAAGATTCATTTTTAAGCCTGATCTTTTGTTTAGTATTAGAGGTAAGCCAGGGTGCTGTTCTGGTCTTTATTCTAATGGTACGACTTGGGGCATGGTGGTTTAGGATTGTAAGGAATGCTGAGTTGAAATATTCTATGGCTTTGTTGAGAGAGAGGTGCTTTAGAGGGGTCCAATTGTATTGTGAGAGTTCTGTTTGAAATCTTTGGGGATTAAATTGTTTCTTTGAATATAGTGTTCTATGTGAGGTAGGTAAGTTTTGATGAGTTTTAGCTCTAATGACATATGTGAGGGAGTGATCGCTAAGGTCATCAGGAAGGATGCCAATTTTGTAGCTTTGTGAGGGGGAGTTTGTAAGAACCCAGTCTAAGGTGGTTTCTTTTTTGCTTGTTTTATTTATTCTAGTGGCACTATCAATTAGTTGTTCGAAACCAAAAAGGTTTAAATGGGAAGTAGGGTTAGCATTGTTACAAGATTTCCAGTCAATGTTAAAGTCTCCAAGAAGTAGTGTTTCTTGGGGGAGGTAATTTGAGAGTTGTTCAAGAAGTTGTGCTAATGTGGGGATATTATTTCCTGGAGGCAGATAAGCACAAATGATGTTTATTGATTTAGTAGTATTAATTTGAACTCTAGAGCAGATTATTTCGACATTATTGTTTTGGGTAAGAGCAAGGTCAAGAAGAGTAAGCTTCAGGTTAGATTTATATAGGATAGCTACTCCACCTCCTTTCTTGGAGGTGCGATCAAGTCTAACAATGTTATATCCAGGTGGGGTAATTTCAATATCTTTAATAGATGGTTTTAGCCAGGTTTCTGATAAGCATAGAATGTCAAAGTTGTGTACTTCTAGTAGGGCGTGTATTCGACTAACTTTATTACAGATACTGCGTATATTTAGGTGGGCCAAGGATAGTATGTTTGTAGTTATAGTTGATGGAGGAAGGAGAGCTTTTATATGGTGACTGTGTGTTTCAGTAGTTGTAGGTTGAGGGCCTGGATTGGGGTGTATGTCACCGTCCTGAAGTAGATGGAGTAGTAGACCATAGTTTTTGGATATGTGTTTTAGAGATGTGTCAAATACTTTCTTTGATTTAGTTTTTAGTAGTTTACAATGAAATAGTCTATGGTATTTGGGAAGTAGATATATGGTTTGTGATGAGGTAGGTAAATAGGATGAAGGTAGGTATGTTGTAGGTGTACTAGTATGTTTTGAGGGAAGTGAGAGAGAAATAGTTAAGGAGTGTTCATAGGAGGTTAAGAAGTAGGTAGTAATGAGAAGGAATAATAGTAAGAAGGTGATAGGTAGTTTAAGTTGTGAGTGGAGGATAGTTGTAGACATGATAAGATAGTTGTATGTGAAGTAGGGTTTCCTGATATGTTGTAGAGGGGTGTGTGGTGGGAGTAGGGGTAGAGTGGAAGGGGCTGTAATGGTATAGGACTTTAGTGAGATAATGGTGGGTTGGTTAAAGTGGTATGTAGGTGTGACTAAGTGAAGGAAGTTACACAATCTGTGAGACTGTGAATTGGATAGGATAGCAGTAGTAGGAGGTGTGGCTTGTAGAAATATAAATGTAGGACCCCTGGGGTGGGTGGGATATGGGGGTAGGGTGGGGAGCGGAGCGGGGCACACAAAGTAGACCAGAGGAGAGTGGAAAAGTATCAGGGAAGGAAGGGGAATCAAGGCAAGAGAAAGTATCCTCGGGGAGAGGATGAGACAGAGAGGTAAAGGAGGAAAAGGATTAGTATAAGGAGGGGAGAATAAAAGTGTAAGGCAGAAGTCAGTACTAATATCCCAAATAGGGATGAGAAAAGTATAACATCTAGTGGACAAAGTAGTAGTGCAGTAAGCAAACAAGGGAGCTACCAGGCGTGGAGCTGTACTAGAAGGGGGAGAGAGGATAGCCTATGTGGCCATCCGAGGAGACTATGAGGGGAAATGAAGGAGTAAGGAGGGGTAGCTGCTGGCTGCTTAGCTAGTGGCAGTCTGAAAGTTTAGCAGGAACATTTAGTTAGAACGTAATATAGCATGACTAGGTAGACATACTCTCTTTTTTCTGGTGGTAGAGGGTGGTAGAAGAAGACAATGTCCTGACCGAGTCCAAGGGTATTCTGTGGGGAACACCCTAATAGTGAAATTAGAGGGATACAACCCAGGCAAAGACAGAGGGTCGTGGAGGGGATAGCTGTTAGAGGAGGGAGAGAGGACAAAAAGATAATGTTAGAGTACAATATTAACATACAGGGTTACAATTCAGAGTCAAAATGCAATAAAAGACAGGTTATGCAACCGGTAAGAAAAGCAACGTTACACATAGTTGATATAACTCTTTAGGATGTACATATTAATGGTGAAAAGTACATTTCAAATAAATAACTGTATAGCTAATAATATATAGAGCCTAGTGTTACAGCAAATCACCACACACACCAGAGTAATGCAGTGAACGCATTCACGTTAACATAAACAATTCAATTGAAACACTTTCCAGTCTCTTTAGGAGGTGTAGATGGTGTAAATAGCAAGCTATAACACGGAACGCTATTGCGTATACAGAAATATGATATGTGAAAGCAATAGGTGTGAGGACTAGGATAGGAGCAGTCCCAATGTAAGGCAAACCTAATAACTAAACGCATTCACTTCTAAGTTAGCAACAAAGTCAAGAGCAGTCACTTTAAAAGCTAGCCAAACTATCTAAAATTATTCACGTTTGCACAGCCCGTAAGTACTCATAGGTTGGAACAGCACAGCATACAAAACCAGCATTTGCGTGAGATGTAAAGGGTTCCTATACCATCTTAAGCAGTATCGGTATCAGTATCAGAGGGGTCCCACTTATGTAGCGCTACCTGAAAGCTAAACGCATTCGCGTATAGCTGAGCAAAGATCCACGTGCTACAGAATCAATGCAGACAGTAGATCATACTTTGATCAGAATGGCAAGTAAAATCCAATCAGTAGTATTATTCAAAAACTGCATAAATCCAGACAATTGTTCATTATTACCATTCCAAAAATTAAAAATGTCATCCAGGTACCTTAAGGTGTCATTCCAAAAATTAAAAATGTCATCCAGGTACCTTAAGGTGTCATTCCATAAATTAAAAATGTCATCCAGGTACCTTAAGGTGTCATTCCATAAATTAAAAATGTCATCTAGGTACCTTAAGTACACCTTCAAATAAGGCAAATAAGGTGAGTTAAACACCATAGAAGTCTCCTATGACTACAACGCCATGCTGGCAAAAATGGTGGCTGATGCTGCCCCCATGTCCACATCTCTATGCTGCTTAAAGAATTCACCTTCAAAATAAACAAAATTGTTGGATAACACTAATTCCATGCATTGCAAAACCAATTGAATGTCAGTATTACTTAAGCTTGTCACCTTGACCATTGCATAATGAAATGACTCCAAACCCTCTACATGTAGTATCACACAAAATAAATAGTTGATGTCAATGGTAACAAATATTGCAACCTCAGAATAAGAAATGCCAGAGATCACCTCCAAAAATGCTAAGAATCCTTAAGCAAATGATGTTTATCAGCTGGGAATGCTTTTAACTTGCAATCCACAAACTTGTCCAAGGGTTCAGTTTTAGACCCACCTGATGCTACAATGGGTCTTAAAGCAGGATCATTGACCACTTTGTGGATCTTGGGAATACCAAAAATCCCTGGGATCCTTAGTTTGTTAACAGCAAAGTATTCCCTGAGACTCACAGGCAGATCATAGTTCACAAAAATATTCTCAAGAATTAAGTCAATGGCATGATAAGCAATATTAATTTAATTGCTGGCAACATCCACAGAAAATCTCCCATTACATAAATAATCAAACTTCATAGAAGAATATAAATGCTTGTCCATGATAACAAACCCCCACCTTTGTCGGGGTTCATTTCTTTCAGCATGAGTGAGGTTAAAAAAATTTGGTGTACTGTTTTTGTGGTACCATTCCCTCACACTGAGTTCACATAGCTGTTCAAACAGATTAATGCTGGGTACAAGCTGGGGATTTAATGTGCTGGTCCTCTTTAAACCAACAGTTTCATTGCCCAAGGGAAGAACGAATACAATTTAAATTAATCTTCCGTGTATACAATTTAAGTTCTGTTAAAAGATCAACAATACTAGGTTGCCTGGACGGCACAAATTTAAAGCCCTTTTGAAGCAAAGAAACAATAGCTTTGATAATAGGAAAGGAAGAAAAATTAAAAATTTTGCAACCACCAAAAACAGAAGCAGACACAGTACCTTCATCATTGTTAATGGCTTCTCCCTCAGATGTTACTTCCGATACCTTCCACTGTGTTGCTCATTCCTCTGAAAATCCTGTTATGAGTGGTTGTTATTAACTCTGGGGGAATTATTATCATATCTCTCCCTCTTTTCTTCAATCTTTTTAGATCTCCTCAGACCGTTGCTGTTGTCATTAGTAGAAGAACAGTTTTCAGAAGTTTTCTTTTCTGACATCATAATACTGCCTCTCTTAGATTAGATACTACACTCCCAGGAGGATTGGGGTAGACCGGGTAGACCTTTTTGGTATTAAAATCATTAATGTCCCTTATCATTTTCTTTCGCTTTTTTCTTAAAACAGTGGTCTCATGATCATTTACTTTTTGCAACACGACCTGAAACTTACCCACCTTATGGTCAAATAACAAATCCTTCTTAATGTCCAAGTTGCAAATCTCCTCTTCCATCCCTGTCAATCGCTGCAAATTGCCCCGAGCAATTAGATTCATAAATTTAATGCCAGTGCAATTGAAAAATTCCACAAGTTCCATATGGAACACTGACCCATAAGAAACACCATTTGAATATTTGAAAATAAGTAACCCTTTAGTTAAGTGCTTATTGAGAATACAATACCGCAAAAAAAAGTAACCATTTGTAGAGATTTGTATTTCAACATTAACTTTTCAAACTGCTTAATCTTGTAGTCCAATGTGACCTCTTGATCAGAAACTTGTGCTTGACAAGTCATATTGGACTCTATTGCTAATTCCTCAAATGAAAATTTCGTATCAAGGCAATCCTGAATGTTAAAAAAATGCCCTTGGAGTGAAGCATATATGTCCCTAACAGCATTAATGCTCCAGACCAGAAGTGTATCCCTCACTGGTAAGATCAGACCATAAACTAATCTCACTGGATATTCACACCCCGACCCCACCCCATGCCCAGAAAACCACAGTGAAAAACTTCTCTAAAGCAAATTTCACACTCCTCAAAACCGAGGTGGAATCCTTCAAAGCCCCCGGGCCTGTGGATAATATGGCCCAAACCGCAAAATCCTTTATAAACGCATTCTATAACCACCTTCAGGAATGCATGGATCATGCAATCCCAAATAAAACCAAGACCCAATCCTCCAAAGGCAGACGTCCTGTCTGGTGGACCCCAGCCATAAACAAACTATACAATAGAAGGAGGAAGCTACTACATGATAGAGCAAAATCCCAAAAAGGGAAGGCATCTCTGATCAGTATTAGCAAAAAACTGCGGGCACTCATAAAATCGTCTAAGGCCAGCTTCGAGAGAAAAATTGCACAGGACACTAAGGATAATCACAAGGCTTTCTTTAGTTATGTTAGGAACCTGGGTGGGAATTCCCAGATATGCTCAGAATTAGTCCAAAATGACAAAAAATATACCGAACCCACAGACATTGCGAACATCCTAGCTGACAGGTTCAGCGCAAACTTCTCCCCCCCCTCCCCACCAAAAGGGCTAATATCTATCCCAGCAGAGTGCTGCCCCCCTGACATCTCAGATTGTCAGGTAAGAGCTGCCTCCTCCAAAGCAAGAAACACAGCATCAATGGGACCAGACGGTGTCCTGTGCTGCATCCTACATGAACTCCAAGAAGAGCTAAACCCAAACCTAAAACCACTGTTCAATCTCAGCCTTACTACAGGATATGTACCCAAAGAGTGGCGTACAGCAACAGTGGTCCCTCTCCACAAAGGTGGTGCCTCAACGGATCCTGGAAACTATCACCCCATAAGTCTCACTAGCTTGGTCTGCAAAGCTATGGAAAGGATCATCATGGACCTTATAAATAAAGATATTGGAGACCTACAGACACTGGATCCTACCCAGTTCGGCTTTGTTAAGGGCAGATCCTGCCTCTTAAACCTAGTCAATTTCTTTGAAACAGTCACCAAGGCCCTTGACAAGGGGAAGGTGGTCCACACAGCCTACCTGGACCTCGCAAAAGCCTTTGATACAATACCCCACTTGGGCATTATAGATAAGCTCACCAGCTTAAATATAAACCCCTATGTCACTAGATGGGTTGAAAACTGGCTCAAGGACGGAACCCACATGGTTAGAATAGCTGGAGCCATGTCAGACTGCAAACCAGTTACAAGTGGCATCCCACAAGACTCAGTCCTGGGACCTCTCTCATTCCGTATATATTTCTCGGAGGTACAGGCCAACATGGAAGGACTGTGGCTGACCAAGTTCGCAGATGACTGCAAACTGGGCACCATAATAGACTCTCCAGCCAACACAAGCATCCTCCAAGGGCCTCATAGTAACAGACAACTGGTTCCAGAGCCATGGCCTCAAGCTAAACGCCAAAAAGTGTATAGTCATCCCCTTTGGCAAAAACAAAGTGCCCACAAATTACCACATAGGTGGTAATCCATTAAGTACAGAAGAAGTAATTAGGGACCTGGGGACCCAAGCTGATAGCAATCTCTCATTTGACAACCACATGGCCAAAGTGGTTAGAAAAACATTTTATATAGCCCACCTAATCATGAAGGGATTCACATATAGATCAGGGGAGGTCATCGTGCCTCTTTACTCATCCCTCAACAGGCCCATAATTGAGTACAATGTCCCTTTTGGGATGTACCTTACCAGACACCTGCAGCAACTGGAAAGACCCCAAAAGTACCTTACCAAGAGGATCAAGGGGCTCAAACAGATGCCGTATGCTGCCCGGTTAAAGAAACTCCAGCTCTACTCAGTGGCATACCACCTGCTCAGAGGCGATCTGTGCCTGACGTATAAAGCCATGTCCAACCCGGACATGCTGCACCTCAGAAAATCCAAATCCCATCGAGCTACGCTCTCGAGGGACTTGAACCTCAGCACTGAAATAAATAGGATATGCTGGAGGGACAGATTCATAACCCAGAAGCTCCCTTCACTCTGGAATAAAATCCCAGTCCAGGTTAGGCAGAGTCCCTCATTGACTCTCTTCAAGAGGAATCTTGATGAGTGGATGGGAGATCATAGGTTTACCCCGGGTATCACTTCTTTGTCACTGTTAGACAGAGGCACAGTATACTAACCTCGAAAAAGGGCATAGCAAAATTAATTTAAAATGGGTGGCGAAAGCCATACACACTCTGGCTAGGCTTATAAATGCCCTAGGGCAGATAGCCTAGTATGAACCTATGAACCTATGAACCTATGAACCTATAATACCAGCACCATCACTCACATCTTTACTATTATCTGAGAAATGGGAATTGCTACAAGCATTGTTGACACTCATCCATTTATTGTTACCGTGATATGCATGCCTACCTTGACTCAAAACCACTGTCAATGATTGAATTTGATCACACAGTTGGTCCATACAATACAAAAGGATGGTTAAATCTCCAGGTGGGTCATTGGTGGTAGCAGGAGCAGGGGAACTGGTGCCCGAACCAGGAAATAAATCAATCTAAGACATACCCGATCCATAGAAAACAACCAACCAAGTAAACACAAAAATCCACACAGCAGCAACTGGTTAACCAAACAAAAAATAAACAAATGCAGCACAGGTTGACTCAGATGACTTTTAAACAGTTTATGCACATTCGTTCATTAAAAGACTGAACTTCATCAGAAACTGCCAAAGTCTGCTCTTCAATTTTTTCCATAGACCTGCTAGTTCTCTCCTCTCCTGCACTTTTACTAGCTTATTAGTCTACCACTTTACCAGACTTCTTGTAGCAATTATTGTAGCACAAAAAAGTGCTATGAGCACTAAACATTCTACAAGGAAACAGCTCCAGTACTTATTATTAATGTCCAGCCCTCCAGGCATGTCTAAAGGTCCGTTCCCTGTGCTCTTTCCTATTAACCTGGTGAACTTGGGCATCCTGAGGCAATGTAGCAACTGCCTCATGTACATCGACAACCCTCTCCTCTTACCTCCCAACAATCAGACTTGTGAGAGATGCACTTATATATCCAAATTGGAAGCCACGCACTCTCCAGCCAAGACCGGAATAGCTGGTAAAGAGGAGAAGGTCAACAATTGCACCAGACCACATGGAACACATAGCCCTCCAGAACACACACCAGCACTGCCTTCACTTAAAAACACAAACCACACACCCACTTTCGTGGAGGCTCTCAATAAAAATCTACCCAAACAGCAGAGACCTCCAAGGCAGAAATGCACTCAACCACCACAATACAGCACTAATCAGGAGACACATAACTCTCCTAAACAGTGTGCCAGTCAACCCAAGCCCCTAAGGCAAAACAGCATGCCCAACACACTAGTCATAGGTGACTCGATAGTGAAGCACACTGATGTCCCACTCACTAGGTTGAATAAGGAGAAAGTAACAGTCAGCTGCCTGTCAGGTGTCAGGATCCACCACATAATGCACGCAATCAGGTTCCTCAACAATAGGAACAAATATGACTCAGTCATTGTACATGTGGGTGTGAATGACCTGAGATGTACCTGCCTGGACGACATAAAAAGAGACATGGAGGAGCTCTTGGATAGTATAGCCCAGGTGGGTATGACCCTTGCCATGAGCAGTATTCTACCATCACCCAGAATGATACCACAGTACAAGCAGAAAATGATTGATTTCAACAACTGGCTAAGTTTCTGGTGTCACTCTAAGGGGATCCAGTATCTGTCTGCCTGGGATGACATGATTGACAAACCTTGATGCTTTGCCAGACATGACCTGCATCTGTCACCAATTGGCTTCCAGGGTACTGGCCAAGGTTCTTGCCAACCCTATAGTGCCTTTTTTAGGTGGTGTTCCAAAGACCAAATTACCATCATAACAGCTACAAACAAATGCAATCTGAGGGTGATGCTGCTCAACGCTAGAAGTCTAAATCTCAAAATGCACTCGCTCGAAGCACTCCTTAAAATGGAGAACAACAACATCTGTGCTGAAACAGAGACCTAGTTTAAGGCAGCAGAAAGCAGCCCTACACAAACAGGCTATAACTCTTTCCACACCTTTTGGCCCCAGAACATGGACCGAAGCTCCAAAGGCAGTGGTGTTTCCATGTTCATAAAGGATGCACACATGTCCAGACTGGTAGCACAACATAACGCATCAGAGATACTTCAGGTGCAGCTAACACTGGGTAAGACAGTGATTCAGGTCGTAGACTGCTATAGGTCCCCACCCATGTCACAAAACTTGTACTCTACATTCCTAAGCAACCTGGAGAATATTAGGGTCCAACTTAACACTCTAATACTGGGTGAATTCAACTACCCCTCCATTAACTGGGAAAACTACTAATGTACCAATACACTTGCCCAACGTTTCCTGGAATTCATTAATTCCAATGCCCAGGACAAGCCCTTTCTTACCGCCACAAGAGGTAGCAACATCCTTGACCTGGTCATTACTAACATGGGCGACGGTTGCTCTATACCAATAGTCAGCTCCTCCCTGGTGAGATCTGACCACAAACTAATCACATTGGAAATCCACATCCCACCCACCCCACCCCACACAAAGGTAACCACCATGAAAAACTTCTCCAAAGCTAACTTTGGGCTCCTAAAAACAGAGGTGGCTAACTTCACGACACCCATGCAAATGGGGAATAGTTGCATGACTGCCAAATCATACAACAATGCACTGTACAAACATGTACACAAATGCATGGATCTCACCATACCCATTAGAACCAAGACACTCTCCTCCAAAAAAAAAGGAAGCCAATCTGGTGGCTCCTGCCATAACCAAACTCTACAACAGAAGGAGGAAACTGATGTGGAGTAAGGTGAAGTGCCACGACTGGAAAAACTCCCTTATCAGCCTCAACAAAAAGTTGAGATGCCTCATCAAATCCTCTAAAGCTAGCTATGAAAACAGAATTGCAGCAAACAGTAAAGACAACCACAAGGCCTGCTATAGTTATGTAAAGAATCTCCACAGCAATACCCAGATTTTCTCTGAGCTAATGCACAATGGTACTTCCTATACAGAGCCAACAGATATTGCCAATATACTAGCCGACAGATTCAGTGTCAACTTTACCCCTCTCCACCCCCAAAGGACCAATCACAATACCAGTAGATTGTCAGGCACTCAGTATTACTGCTGCACAGGTTAAAACAGCACTGTCCAAGCCAAGAATACTGCTTCTATGGGACCTGACAATATTCCCTGGCTGTGTTCTACATGAACTACAGAGTGAACTGGCAGTGCACCTGTGTGCTCTGTTCAATCACAGCCTCAACTCAGGCTTTGTCCCTACCAAATGGCACACTGCTACAGTCATCCCTCTCCACAAATGAGGAGTGACTACAGACCCTGGGAAATATCGCCTCATTAGCCTGACAAGTCTGATATGCAAAGCTATGGAATGCATAATCATGGACCTAATAAACAAGGATATGGGGAATCTCAAAACTCTGGATCCCACACAGTTTGGTTTTGTGAAGGGTATATCATGCCTGCTCAACTTGGTCAACTTCTTTGAGTCAGCCACCAGAGCTGTGGATGAAGGCAAGGTGGTTCATACAGCCTACTTTGATCTGGCCAAGGCCTTTGATATCATTCCCCACTCAGGAATCATAGAAAAACTCACTAAGCTAGGCATCAACCCCTATATCACTAGGTGGGTTACAAACTGGCTCACAAATAGACCACACAGTGTGAAAGTAGCTGACTCTAAGTTAGACTGCTGACTAGTCACAAGTGGAGTGCCACAGGGATTGGTCCTGGGTCCTCTCCTGTTTGGTATCTACTTCTCTGAAGTCCAGGCCAACACGAAGGGACTCTAGCTGACAAAGTTCGAAGATGACTGCAAGTTGGGAGCTATTATTAACTCGCTAAGTGATGTTGGCTCCAGGGCCTTTAACCTAGTACACACCTATGAACCTATGAACCTATGACAGGTCATGTTTCATGCTATTTAGAAGGCATCCTGGGATATTGGCTAGGCCTACTGGCGCAGTGTTCTTGGTCTTAGAGAGAGCATTAAGGACCTGTTCGCTAGTGATAGTAGAAGGAGCTATATTTGATGCTATTTCCCGAGAGAATGTTGAGTGGGAGAGAGTAATAAAGTTGGAGCTGAATTTATCAGCCAGGAGGTTTGCTATATCTTCTGGCCCATTATAGGTGGCTCCATTTACAATGAGCTCTGCTCACAATCGCGTATTGCCTTTGAGATTGCGAACATAGTTAAATAATGATTTGTGGTGTCCTTGGCCTGGGATGCCAAACTTACCTCAGATTTGGCTTTGGTATACTTTATTTGTCCTCTGAGTGGTTTATTTAGTTTGATGAGAGTGCTTTTATCCTTTTGGGTGCTGCACCTCCTAATTTTTGCCATGATTTCTTCCTCCTGTTATACATCCAATTGATTTTGTGATTCCACCAGGGTGGCTTGTTTTTTTTGTTAGTTCTGTACATCTTCCTGGTGAGTACAACTGCCTCTATGCAGCTATTAACATGCTTGTACGGGTTTTCTGTGAACAGTTCTGCATAGACAGACGTCTTCCCATGGTATATAGGGGCTTGTAATTGTTCCCAGTCAGTCATTACTATCCAATGACTAAAAACCAGTCAAATCTGCTTTGCATTATCTGTAATCATACCATGTTGCTAAGGGCTGGAACTCCTTATCTTTAGCCATCAGGTCAATTCCCTGCCTCCCATCCTTTCAAACCATTCTGAAAGACTGCCCAGCCAAGAGCTAGCTCTGTTTTTACTCATCATCAAGAGAAATGATATCCCTAAATGTGAAGAAATCCCTACTGGTATCCTGTTTTTATACTTGGTGGCTTTGCAGTTGCCTGCCCCTACTGTAAATTTGATCTGGGACACTCCTCCCAGTCTAGTGTCATTATCTCATTCTACCTATTCCAGGGAGAACATTTGAGAAGGCCAACCCAGTTAGCTTCTGCTCCTCCTTTCCCCTTTTCACTTTACAAAAACAAATATATATATATATATTTTCTAAGCTTGTTTCCTGCCTTTCCTGTAAGTTGTCTAGTCCAGATACAGATTTGCTGTATCCAGGACTGTTTGTAAGCCTCTGAGCCCCCAAGCCTTTCTGTGTTGGAGGGAAGCCTTCTAGCATAATTTTGTTTCTTAGAACTAGCCATTATTTTAGTTTCAGCACTCAAATCTATTTCTTTGAACTCAGCACTTGTTCAAAACTCATTATAAGCACTAAATAAGCTACAAATTACTACAGCACTCAACCTTCCTCACTTGTCTAGAGGAAAACAGTTTTTAGTACTTAATAAATAAGCACCTATCCAGGCATGTCTAAGGGTCAGCTCCCGGTGTTTTCTCCTGTTTACCTGTTGAATCTGGGCATCTTGGGGCAATCCAGCAATTGCCTCATGTGCACAGACAACCCTCTCCTCCTACTGCCCATCACTACAACCTGTGAGAGATGCACTAATATAGCCAAACTGTAAGCAAAGTTCTCTTCACTCAAGACTGTCTAGACAGTCAAGAGGAAAAGGTAAAGACTTGCGCTACACCACACTCATCACATTGTCTCTCAAAACCTACACCACCAAAACACACAAATAGAAACACAAAACACACATCTATATTCATGGAGGCTCTCAAAAAAATCTACACAAGCAACAGGGACTTCCAAAGCAGAAACGCAAGAAACCTCCACCCCCCCCCAACACAACCCAAATGACACATAGCCCACAAACTCAGTGTGCCACTCAACCACAGCCCATAAGGCATAATAATGTACCCAACACTCTAGTCATAGGTGACTCTATAGTGAGGCACACTGATGTTCCACTCACCAGGCTAAACAAGGAGAAAGTTACTGTCAGCTGCCTGTCAGGTGCCAGGATATGTCACATAACGCATGCACTCAGGTCACTCCACAACAAGTACAAATATGACTCTGTCATTGTCCATGTTGGTGTGAATGACCTGAGACGTACTTCCCTGGACTACATGAAAGAGACATGGAGGAGTTGTCCGATCTTGTAGCCCAGGCAGGTATGACCATAGCCCTGAGTAGCCTCCTGCCATCACCCAAAATGATACCACAGTACAAGGACAAAATGATTGACCTCAACAATTGGCTAAGCTTCTGGTGCATTCTAAGGGTATCCAGTTTCTGCCTGCCTGGGATGACATGATAGACAAACCACAATGCTTTGCCAGAGATAGCCTGCACTTCTCACCCTTGGGATTCCAGATACTGGCTAAGGGTCTTGCCACCCCTATAGTGCCTTTTTTAGGCAAGATTCAAATGACGAATTCACCACCATAACAGGTACAAGCAAGCAAAATCTGAGGGTAATGCTACTTAATGCTAGAAGTCTAAACCTCAAAATGCACTCATAGGTTCATAGGTTAGTACTAAGCTAACTGCGCTTGCGAGCCATTTTAAGCCTAGCCAATTATCCCTTGCAAGACTCAAACCCTGCACCTTGTGCTTGTAAGGCAAACACCTTAACCATTAGGCCACCACTCACTTGAGGCACTCCTTAAAATGGAGAACATCGACATCTGTGCAGTGACAGATATCCACACCTCCAGGCTAGTTGCTCAGCATAATGCATCTGAGATTATCCAAGTGCAACTAACTCTGAGCAAGACCACAATGCAAATTGTAGCTTGCTACAGATCCCCCACCATGCCCCAGGATTCCCACTCCTCATTTCTTGATACACTGGAAAATATTAGGGTACAATCTAGCACCCTAATAATGGGCAATTTTAACTACCCCACTATTAACTGGGAAAACTACACATGTATCAACTCTTGTGCTCAACATTTTCTGGAATTCATAAATTCCAATGCCTTGGATCAACTTATACACACACCCACCAGGGGCAGCAATATCCTAGACCTGGTCATTACCAACATGGGCAACTGGTGTTCCACATCAGAGGTCAATTCCTCGTTGGTCATATCCAACCACAAGCAAATCATCCTAGACATCAGCATCCCACCCCCACCCCTTATTAGGGAAACAACCATAAAAAATTTCTCCAAAGCCAACTTCATGCTTCTTAAGACAGAAATGGTAAACTTCACGACACCCATGCTGATGAACAATAGCGGTATGACTGCTGAATCCTTTACAATTGCACTTTATAAGCACTTACACGAGTGCATGGATTGTGCAATCCCTAATAGAACCAAGATGCTGGCCTCCAAATAAAGGAAGCCAATCTGGTGGTCCCCTGCTATAAACAAACTCTACAACAGAAGAAAAAAACTGTTGCAAAAAAGAGTAAAATTCCATGATTGGAGGAACTCCGTGGTCAGCCTCCATAAGAAGCTGAGATCCCTCATAAAATCTTCCAAAGCTAGTTATGAAAACAAAATCACCACTGATTCTAAAGACTACCACAAAGCATTCTATAGCTATGTCAAGAATCTCAATGGCAACACTCAGCTCTGCTCTGAGTTACAGCACAATGGCACTAAATATACAGAACCAACTGATATGGCCAGCATCCTGGCAGCTAGGTTCAGTGCTAACCTTACCCCTCTCTCATCCCCTAAAGGGCCCATCTCTATACCAGAAGAATGCAAAGTTTCTGTAATCACGGCTGCACAGGTAAAAAACACACTCTCCAAAGCCAAGAACACAGCATCCATGGGATCAGACAACATCCCAGGCTGCATTCTACATGAACTACAGAATGAACTGGCACCCCAGCTAAGTACCATGTTCAATCATAGCTTCCCCTCAGGCTTTTTGCCTACTGAATGGTGCACAGCAACGGTTAACACACTCCACAAAGGGGGAGCCACCATGGACCCCAGGAACTACCGCCCCATTAGCCTGATGAGCCTGGTCTGCAAGGCTATGGAAGGTATCATCATGGAACTTATAAACAATGACATTGGTAATCTCCAAACTCTGGACTCTACTCAGTTCAGGTTTGTCATGTCTCCTAAACCAGATAGACTTCTTTGAAGTGGTTACCAAAGCCGTAGATGAGTGCAAGGTGGTTCACACAGCATATTTAGATCTCGACAAGGCTTTTGACACCATCCCCCACTCTGGAATTATAGATAAACTCACTAAGCTAGGTATAAATCCCTATGTCACAAGATGGGTTGCCACCTGGCTCACTGACAGAACCGACACTGTGAAAGTAGCAGACTCTAAATCCAACTTCAGATCAGTGACAAGTGGAGTACCACAGGGTTCAGTCCTAGGTCCTCTCCTGTTTGGTATCTACTTCTCTGAAGTACAGCCAAATACAGAAGGTCTTTGTCTAACAACGTTCACAGACAACTGCAAACTAGGAGCCATAATCAAAACTCATAATGATGTGGACATCCTAGAAAAGGGCCTCACTGAGACAGATGCCAGGTGTCAAAGCCATGGCCTCAAGCTCAATGCCAAAAAGTGCATTGTCATCCCTTTTGGTAAAAACTCTGTACCCATGAACTATCACATAGGTGGTAGTATACTTAACACTGAAAGTGTGATAAGAGACCTTGGGACACAGGTGGACAGTAGTCTCTCCTTTGATAATCACATCACCAGAGAAGTCAGGAAATCCTTCTACATGGCACACCTCATCACAAAAGGGTTCTCATCCAGGAAAAAAGAGGTCATTGTTCCCCTCTACTCATCACTCATTAGACCCATTATAGAGTACAATGCCCCTTTTGGTATGTACCTCGCAAGGCATCTACATCTACTGTAAAGGCCACAGAAATACCTCACAAAGAGGATTACTGGCCTCAAACAGATGCCCTATGCAGACCATCTCAAAAAACTCCAGCTTTACTCTGTCGCATATCGCCTACTCAGAGGTGATCTCTGCCTAACATACAAAGCTATGTCAAACCCAGAGCTGTTGGACATGCTCTGCATAAAGAAATCCCAATTCCTCCAAGCTGCATGCTCTAGGGACCTAAACCTTGTCACTACAATAAACAGCACATGCTGGAGGGATAGATTCTTGTCCCAGAGACTTTCCATACTCTGGGACAAACTACCTATCTATATCAAACAAAGCTCCTCATTAGCACTCTTCAAGAAAATTCTTGATGATTGTATGGGAGATAGGAAATTCACACCAGGGATCACTTCTGTGGCTCTGCTTGACAGGGGCACAGGAAAATAATTTTCTTTGGTGGCAAAAGCGAGGGTACC
>NC_056729.1:1763903940-1763988940 GCF_019279795.1 Protopterus annectens | reverse complement strand
AATCAAAAGGGTGTATCTCACAAAATCAATAACTTTCTGCTACAACCCACATCTATCTGTAAAACAGTTTGGCACAGATAATTAAAGCTTGAAACATTAAGCAACTTTACCTATAATCATAGGTTTGAGTCCTCCAGTTTCTATTTATCTAGGGTGTTTCTTTGAGCAAGTCATTTAACCAGACAGTGAAGACAAGGCATCTCTGCAGTGAGACGATTGTGTCTAGTGGATGTGAACTGCTAAAAAATTAATAAAATAAATGAATGTGTGACTTATTACTCTGACCTTAGCTTGATCGGTGCATGTCACCAAGGATAGCATGGAGTGGATTAAATATGACTGTGTGGTCATTATTGATCAGTTTAGACTACACCAGGAGGTCTGTTATATGGATTTACTTTGCACAGTGGTTTGTTCTGGGTCCCCTATTGCTTTTATAATTTTCATGAATAACAGGAGCATGGGAAGCATTCCTTATGAAAAACAAGTGATAAGATCTGAGAGATTTATATACAGTGTGTTTTAAAATGCAATTTTCCTTTCTGAAGGAGATGAACTAAAGAGAAATGAAAACGCATAGTTTTAATGGCAAAAAAGTGTTTGTCTTTTCTCCAAGTAGTGTCAACCTTATACGTGATTATTATACTTATCATGGGGTATGAGTGGGGGGGCCACTCTCTTACATGCCAGGTGTCAGGTATTTGCCCTCTTCCATAAAAAAAGTCCTTTTGTGAGAAAATCACACTTATGGGATTCTATAAGGAGCGACTCTGGCAGATAAGAGCTTGCTCAAAATACAAATCATGCCATTCTTATTGAAATTTCTATGTCATGGAGATAAATTCAGCACTGGCTCCTGGCAAGTTCTTGCTGTTTCATAGCTGGCTGTACAAAACATGTTTACTTCACTTTAAATGGTCTGCGCAATTGCATGCACTACTCAAACTTCATCTTGATTCATACATCTCAACTGTACAGATTTTCGCAGAATGTGCAGATTTTTGCCTCATATTTTTGGTCTGTTTCTCATAAAATTTTGGTTTTCTGGCAAATCACTGGCAAACCAATGAGTCCGGAAGTCAGAAAATAATGGTACACATCTGAGTTTCAGACTTCATATCCTTCAGAAAGGTCATGCTAATGCATAACCTGTTATTCTATCCACTTTCTAAGTTTGTAAGAGCAATATTTAAAAAGTGTCCCTATTTTTAGGCCTTTGTCCCCCTATTATTTCTGCCTTTGTCCAGATTTCTTGCGCTAACAGATTGAGAGGTATGCCTTGATTACTGCTAGCCATTTCTGAAGACTAAATAAAGAAAAGGACATCAAACCAGTGCCAGCTAGAGGTACAGAAGAGCTCATCTGGGGTAAGGAAAGTGAGATGGCAGACATGATACTGGTGCACAAGATCTCATCGGGGAGAAGTAAAGGATCATCCTGAACAGGAAGGGCAGAGGGGAGATGAAACTGGTGCACCAGATCATTTGAGGAAGATGTGAAGGAGTCATTCTCAACAGGAAGGGCAGGGAGGATTTGACGAAAGCAATCAAAATATAATGTCAGGAGCTGGATTCCAAAAGGATTGAAAACAACCAAAAGTGCCACCAGAAAGTTTATTTAGCGCTTTTGTTACCACAAAAATGGGACTTCAGAATACCATCACCAATGAATCAAGCCCTTTTATACCTGCAAATAGTCAATCATTAATTATTAAAAAATGGGTAGCAGTTCTTAAATAAACCAACACTTCAATAAATACAATAAATGTGCAAAATACATTGTACAACATGAATATTAAAAAATATATCTAAGTGGGGTCTATATTACCAGGGCGAAACTCCTTTTGAGCAAATACCAAAACACCAACATGAATTGCGAGAACCACGAGAATACCGAATGCACTAAACTGCAAAATTTTAAATCTCGAACTGTCATAGTCGGCCAACCCCACCACCTGCTCCATACAACCTACCCAAACAAAATAAAATAAATAAACCACATATATACACTAACCAAACCCTACTTCTAACCCTAAAGTAAAGCACCAAAACCTTACTACTAACCCTACACGAAACCCCACATACACAACTATCTATGCACTATCCTTAACTCCTCCCTAACCCTAAGGTCCGTAACTACCGCACACTTCCCCTACGAAAATATAAACAAACAAAATAAATAATCCACATACATACATTTACCAAAACCCTACTCCCATCCCTACACTAAATCTTACATGCATTAACTATCAATGCACTTTCCTTAACCCACACCCTAACCCTAAGGTCCGTAACTATCGCACACTTACCTTATGGAGCTATACCACAGACAGGCCAACCATGGTAATTCAACATTTCCAAATTCTCGGTTTTAGACGTTCACTGTAATGCCTCTTCACGCAATACATGTTGACGTTTACAGATTCGCTTAAACTGACTTTCGCTCTCGTAATAGGGAACCTCAAAGAGTATGCAGATATAAAAAAATATTTACAATTTCAATGCTGTTAAATGAAAATGTGCTCATTTAAACTAGGAAAACTATGTGCCTGTAGCTTGAGCTGCCACAGCAGTTCTCTATACTCCGAAAAATTCTCCCAGTCGCCACCACCATGGGGATTTGATTTAACTTGTTCTAAAATGGCAAAAGAAATGTTGTTCTATGTAGGGCAAGTTAAGGAATTATTCTCATTTTATTCAGCATGTCATAGCTCTGCTCGTAGATTCTTTTATGCAGGAAATGCTCAGTTTTGCCAATGTAAAAGGCAGGATATCAAGATCACTTGGCTATATAAACACTGCCCTTGGAGGAACAATTGCTCTTTAATAAAAATAGACTGGAAAGAAAAGGAGCAACAATTGTCCTTTAATAAAAATAGACTCAAAAGAAAAATATTGCCCAAGGTTAGGATGTCACCATTCAAAATGTGTGGGCACTGCTTACAGTAACCACAGTAGGTACTCCCATGCTTGGGTTTAGGAATCACTACATACTACCATAGCTTGGATAAGAAACAGCATAATTATTACCAGTTATCTTTCAAAATAATACCAGGGCTTGGATAAGAAACAGCATCATTATTATGAATTATCTTTCTACATATTACTAGAGGTTGTATAAGAAACAAAATCATTACCAGTTATATTTCAACATATTACCAGAGCATGGATAAGAAACAGAATCATTATTACCAGTTATCTTTCAACATATTACCATAGGTTGGATAAGAAACAACATCATTATTACCAGTTATCTTTCAACATGTTATCAGAGGTTGGATAAGAAACGCCATCATAAATACCAGTTATCTTTCAAAATAATACCAGAGCTTGGATGAGAAACAGAATCATTATTACCAATTATCTTTCAACATATTACTAGAGGTTGAATAAGAAACATCATCATTACCAGTTATATTTCAACATTACCAGAGCTTCATAAGAAACAGCATCATTATTACCAGTTATCTTTTACCATATAACCAGAGGTTGGATAAGAAACAGCATCATTATTACCAGTTATCATTTAACATGATATCAGAGGTTGGATAAGAAAAGGCATCATAAATACCAGTTATCTTTCAGCATATTACCAGAGCTTGGATAAGAAACAACATCATTATTGCCAGTTATCTTTCAACATATTACCAGAGGTTGGATAAGAAACATCATCATTATACCAGTTATCTTTCAATATATTACCAGAGCTTGGATAAGAAACAGCATCATTATTACCAGTTATCTTTCAACATATTACCAAAGCTTGGATAAGAAACAGCATCATTATTACCAGTTAACTTTCAATATATTAGCAGAGATTGATAAGAAACAACATCTTTATTACCAGTTATCTTTCAACATATTACCAGAGGTTGGATAAGAAACAGCATCATTATAAGAAACAGCATTATTATTACCAAATATCTTTCAACATATAACCAAAGGTTGGAAAAGTAAAAAGCATCATTTTTTTTACCAGTTATCTTTCAACATATTATGAGAGGTTGGATAAGAAAAAGGATCATTTTTACCAGGTATCTTTCAACATATTACTAGAGCTTGCCTAAGAAACAGCATCATTATTACCAGTTATCTTTCAACATATTACCAGAGCTTGGATAAGAAACAGCATCATTATTACCATTTATTGTTCAACATATTACGACAGGTTAGATTAGATACAGCATCATTATTACCAGGTATCACTGCACATGTTACTAGAGCTTGCATAAGAAACAGAATCATTATTACCAGTTACCTTACAACATATTACCAGAGGCTGGATAAGAAACAAGATCATTATTACCAGGTATTTTTCAACATATTACCATTCCTTGGATAAGAAAGCAAAGCTTTATTACCAGTCATCTTTCAACATATTACCAGAGGTTGGATAAGAAACAGCATCATTATTACCAGTTATCTTTCAACATTATCCCAGAGATTGGATAAGAAACAATATCAGTATTACCAGTTATCTTTCAACATATTACCAAAGGGTGGATAAGAAACAGCATGATTATTACCAGTTATCTTTCAACATATTACCAAAGATTGGATAAGAAACAGCATCATTATTACCAATTATCTTTCAAAATTTTACCAGATGTTGAATAAGAAACGGCATCATTATTACCAGTTATCTTTGAATATATTACCAGAGGGTGGATAAGAAACAGCATCAGTATTAGCAGTTATCTTTCAACATATTACCAGAGCTTGGATAAGAAACAGCATCATTATTACCAGTTATCTTTCAACATATTACCAGAGATTGATAAGAAACAGCATCATTATTAGCAGTTATCTTTCATCATATTACCAGAGGTTGGATAAGAAACAGCATCATTATTACCAGTTATCTTTCAACATTATCCCAGAGATTGGATAAGAAATAGTATCAGTATTACCAGTTATCTTTCAACATATTACCAGAGGGTGGATAAGAAACTGCATCAGTATTACCAGTTATCTTTAAACATATTAAGAGAGGGTGGATAAGAAACAGCATCAGTATTACCAGTTATCTTTCAACATATTACCAGAGCTTGGATAAGAAACAGCATCATTATTACCAGTTATCTTTCAACATATTACCAGAGATTGATAAGAAACAGCATCATTATTACAAGTTATCTTTCATCATATTACCAGAGGTAGGATAAGAAACAGCATCATTATTACCGGTTATCTTTCAACATATTACCAAAGATTTGATAAGAAACAGCATCATTATTGCCAATTATCTTTCAACATATTACAAGATGTTGGATAAGAAACGGCATCATTATTACCAGTTATCTTTGAATATATTGCCAGAGGGTGGATAAGAAACAGCATCAGTATTACCAGTTATCTTTCAACATATTACCAGAGCTTGGATAAGAAACAGCATCATTATTACCAGTTATCTTTCAACATATTACCAGAGATTGATAAGAAACAGCATCATTATTACCAGTTATCTTTCATCGTATTACCAGAGGTTGGATAAGAAACAGCATCATTATTACCAATTATCTTTCAACATATTACCAGATGTTGGATAAAAAACGGCATCATTATTACCAGTTACCTTTGAATATATTACCAGAGGGTGGATAAGAAACAGCATCAGTATTACCAGTTATCTTTCAACATGTTACCAGGGCTTGGATAAGAAACAACATCATTATTACCAGTTATCTTTCAACATATTACCAGAGATTGATAAGAAACAGCATCATTATTACAACTTATCTTTCATCATATTACCAGAGCTTGGATAAGAAACAGCATCATTAATACCAGTTATCTTTCATCATATTACCAGAGCTTGGATAAGAAACAGCATCATTATTACCAGTTATCTTTCAACATATTACCAGATCTTGGATAAGAAACAGCATCATTATTACCAGTTATCTTTCAACATATGACCAGGGCTTGGATAAGAAACAGCATCATTATTACCAGTTATCTTTCAAAATATTACCAGAGATTGATAAGAAACAGCATCATTATTACCAGTTATCTTTCATCATATTACCAGAGCTTGGATAAGAAACAGCATCATTACCAATTATCTTTGAACATATTACCAGATGTTGGATAAGAAACACATCATTATTACCAATTATCTTTCAACATATTACCAGAGGTTGTATAAGAAACAGTATCAGTATTACAAGTTATGTTTCAACATATTACCAGAGGTTGGATAAGAAACAGCATCATTATTACCAGTTATCTTTAAATTTATTACCAGAGGGTGGATAAGAAATAGCATCATTATTACCAGTTATCTTTCAACATATTACCAGAGGTTTGATAAGAAACATCATCATTATACCAGTTATCTTTCAATATATTACCAGAACTTGGATAAGAAACAGCATCATTATTACCAGTTATCTTTCAACATATTACCAAAGCTTGGATAAGAAACAGCATCATTATTACCAGTTAACTTTCAATATATTAGCAGAGATTGATAAGAAACAACATCTTTATTACCAGTTATCTTTCAACATATTACCAGAGGTTGGATAAGAAACAGCATCATTATAAGAAACAGCATTATTATTACCAAATATCTTTCAACATATAACCAAAGGTTGGAAAAGTAAAAAGCATCATTTTTTACCAGTTATCTTTCAACATATTATGAGAGGTTGGATAAGAAAAGGATCATTTTTACCAGGTATCTTTCAACATATTACTAGAGCTTGCCTAAGAAACAGCATCATTATTACCAGTTATCTTTCAACATATTACCAGAGCTTGGATAAGAAACAGCATCATTATTACCATTTATTGTTCAACATATTACGACAGGTTAGATTAGATACAGCATCATTATTACCAGGTATCTTTGCACATGTTACTAGAGCTTGCATAAGAAACAGAATCATTATTACCAGTTACCTTTCAACATATTACCAGAGGCTGGATAAGAAACAGCATCATTATTACCAGTTATTTTTAAACATATTACCATTCCTTGGATAAGAAAGCAAAGCTTTATTACCAGTCATCTTTCAACATATTACCAAAGGTTGGATAAGAAACAGCATCATTATTACCAGTTATCTTTCAACATTATTCCAGAGATTGGATAAGAAACAATATCAGCATTACCAGTTATCTTTCAACATATTACCAGAGGGTGGATAAGAAACTGCATCAGTATTACCAGCTATCTTTAAATATATTAAGAGAGGGTGGATAAGAAATAGCATCAGTATTACCAGTTATCGTTCAACATATTACCAGAGCTTGGATAAGAAACAGCATCATTATTACCAGTTATCTTTCATCATATTACCAGAGATTGATAAGAAACAGCATCATTATTACCAGTTATCTTTCATCATATTACCAGAGGTTGGTTAAGAAACAGCATCATTATTGCCGGTTATCCTTCAACATATTACCAAAGATCGGATAAGAAACAGCATCATTATTACCAATTATCTTTCAACATATTACCAGATGTTGGATAAGAAATGGCATCATTATTACCAGTTATCTTTGAATATATTACCAGAGGGTGGATAAGAAACAGCATCAGTATTACCAGTTATCTTTCAACATATTACCAGAGCTTGGATAAGAAACAGCATCATTATTACCAGTTATCTTTCAACATATTACCAGAGATTGATAAGAAACAGCATCATTATTACCAGTTATATTTCATCATATTACAAGAGGTTGGATAAGAAACAGCATCATTGTTACCAATATCTTTCAACATATTACCAGATTTTGGATAAGAAACGGCATCATTATTACCAGTTACCTTTGAATATATTACCAGAGGGTGGATAAGAAACAGCATCAGTATTACCAGTTATCTTTCAACATATTATGAGGGCTTGGATAAGAAACAGCATCATTATTACCAGTTATCTTTCAACATATTACCAGACATTGATAAGAAACAGCATCATTATTACCACTTATCTTTCATCATATTACCAGAGTTTGGATAAGAAACAGCATCATTAATATCAGTTATCTTTCATCATATTTACAGAGCTTGGATAAGAAACAGCATCATTATTGCCAGTTATCTTTCATCATATTACCAGAGCTTGGATAAGAAACAGCATCATTATTACCAGTTATCTTTCAACATATTACCAGAGTTTGGATAAGAAACAGCATCATTATTACCAGTTATCTTTCATCATATTACCAGAGGTTGGAAAGAAACAGCATCATTATTACCAGTTATCTTTCAACATATTACCAGAGCTTGGAGAAGAAACAGCATCATTATATCCAGTTGTCTTTCAACATATTACCAGAGGTTGGATAAGAAATAGCATCATTATTACCAGTTATCTTTCAACATATTACCAGAGATTGAAAAGAAACAGCATCATTATTACCAGTTATCTTTAAACATATAACCAGATCTTGGAGAAGAAACAGCATCATTATTACCAGTTAGCTTTTATCATATTACCAGAGGTTGGATAACATAGAGCATCATTATATCCAGTTATCTTTCAACATATTACCAGAGGTTGGAAAGAAACATCATCATTATTACATTGTATCTTTCAACATATTACCAGAGTTTGGATAAGAAACTGCATCATTATTACGAGTTATCTTCAACATATTACCAGAGCTTGGATAAGAACAGCATCATTATTTCCAGTTATCTTTCAACATACTACCAGAGCCTGGATAAGAAACAGGATCATTATTACCAGTTATCTTTGAACATATTACCAGAGATTGGATAAGAAACAACATTATTATTACCAGTTATCTTTGAACATATTACAAGAGCTTGGATAAGAAACAGCATTATTATTACCATTTATCTTTCAACATATTACCAGAGATTCATAAGAAACAGCATCATTTATTACCAGTTATCTTTCAACATATTACCAGAGCTTGGATAAGAAACAGCATCATTATTTCATTGTATCTTTCAACATATTACCAAAGCTTGTATAAGAAACAGCATCATTATTACCAGTTATATTTCAACATATTGCCAGAGATTGGATAAGAAACTGCATTATTATTACCAGTTATCTTTCAGCATATTACCAGAGCTTGGATAAGAAACAGCATCATTATTACCAGTTATCTTTCAACATACTACCAGAGCTTGGATAAGAAACTGCATCATTAATACCAGTTATCTTTCAACATATTACCAGAGATTGATAAGAAACAGCATCATTATTACCAGTTATCTTTAAATTTATTACCAGAGGGTGGATAAGAAATAGCATCATTATTACCAGTTATCTTTCAACATATTACCAGAGGTTTGATAAGAAACATCATCATTATACCAGTTATCTTTTAATATATTACCAGAACTTGGATAAGAAACAGCATCATTATTACCAGTTATCTTTCAACATATTACCAAAGCTTGGATAAGAAACAGCATCATTATTACCAGTTAACTTTCAATATATTAGCAGAGATTGATAAGAAACAACATCTTTATTACCAGTTATCTTTCAACATATTACCAGAGGTTGGATAAGAAACAGCATCATTATAAGAAACAGCATTATTATTACCAAATATCTTTCAACATATAACCAAAGGTTGGAAAAGTAAAAAGCATCATTTTTTTACCAGTTATCTTTCAACATATTATGAGAGGTTGGATAAGAAAAAGGATCATTTTTACCAGGTATCTTTCAACATATTACTAGAGCTTGCCTAAGAAACAGCATCATTATTACCAGTTATCTTTCAACATATTACCAGAGCTTGGATAAGAAACAGCATCATTATTACCATTTATTGTTCAACATATTACGACAGGTTAGATTAGATACAGCATCATTATTACCAGGTATCTTTGCACATGTTACTAGAGCTTGCATAAGAAACAGAATCATTATTACCAGTTACCTTTCAACATATTACCAGAGGCTGGATAAGAAACAGCATCATTATTACCAGTTATTTTTAAACATATTACCATTCCTTGGATAAGAAAGCAAAGCTTTATTACCAGTCATCTTTCAACATATTACCAAAGGTTGGATAAGAAACAGCATCATTATTACCAGTTATCTTTCAACATTATCCCAGAGATTGGATAAGAAACAATATCAGTATTACCAGTTATCTTTCAACATATTACCAGAGGGTGGATAAGAAACTGCATCAGTATTACCAGCTATCTTTAAATATATTAAGAGATTGGATAAGAAACAGCATCAGTATTACCAGTTATCTTTCAACATATTACCAGAGATTGATAAGAAACAGCATCATTATTACAAGTTATCTTTCATCATATTACCAGAGGTTGGATAAGAAACAGCATCATTATTACCGGTTATCTTTCAGCATATTACCAAAGATCGGATAAGAAACAGCATCATTATTACCTATTATCTTTCAACATATTACCAGATGTTGGATACGAAATGGCATCATTATTACCAGTTATCGTTGAATATATTACCAGAGGGTGGATAAGAAACAGCATCAGTATTACCAGTTATCTTTCAACATATTACCAGAGCTTGGATAAGAAACAGCATCATTATTACCAGTTATCTTTCAACATATTACCAGAGATTGATAAGAAACAGCATCATTATTACCAGTTATCTTTCATCATATTACAAGAGGTTGGATAAGAAACAGCATCATTATTACCAATTATCTTTCAACATATTACCAGATTTTGGATAAGAAACGGCATCATTATTACCAGTTACCTTTGAATATATTACCAGAGGGTGGATAAGAAACAGCATCAGTATTTCCAGTTATCTTTCAACATATTATGAGGGCTTGGATAAGAAACAGCATCATTATTACCAGTTATCTTTCAACATATTACCAGAGATTGATAAGAAACAGCATCATTATTACCACTTATCTTTCATCATATTACCAGAGTTTGGATAAGAAACAGCATCATTAATATCAGTTATCTTTCATCATATTTACAGAGCTTGGATAAGAAACAGCATCATTATTACCAGTTATCTTTCATCATATTACCAGAGCTTGGATAAGAAACAGCATCATTATTACCAGTTATCTTTCAACATATTACCAGAGTTTGGATAAGAAACAGCATCATTATTACCAGTTATCTTTCATCATATTACCAGAGGTTGGATAAGAAACAGCATCATTATTACCAGTTATCTTTCAACATATTACCAGAGCTTGGATAAGAAACAGCATCATTATTACCAGTTATCTTTCAACATATTACCAGAGGTTGGATAAGAAATAGCATCATTATTACCAGTTATCTTTCAACATATTACCAGAGATTGAAAAGAAACAGCATCATTATTACCAGTTATCTTTAAACGGGTCTACTTCTAATGCCCGAAACGCCGATTCGCCGACAGGGAAATAACCGACGCCAGAAACCCGACAACACACAAACCCGACAACCGAACACGAACACCATAACACCGACACACACACACTACAACACAACAACACACAACAACACAACACAATCCACTAACCTAACCCCTAACTAACCTAAAGGTCCACCCTACCGCTACACTACTGCTACCCCTACCCCTAACCTAACCCCACCAACTTTACCCCAAGCTCCCTACCTACACACTACACTACCGCACACTAACCCTAACTCACACCTAACCCCCAAACCCCTCACACCCCCAAACCCTACACACACCTACCTACCACACCTACCACACTCCTACCCCTAACACCCCAACCCCAACACACCTTACACACCCACTATCACACCACTCACCCACCTGCACAACTCCTCATATTACCTGTAACACTATCGCATACTTACCAGGTCGCGCTTACACATCCCCTTGTCGGTCTTCCGTCGGGTTTCGGTTATTTCGGCATTAGAAGGAGACCCCTTTAAACATATAACCAGAGCTTGGAGAAGAAACAGCATCATTATTACCAGTTAGCTTTTATCATATTACCAGAGGTTGGATAACATAGAGCATCATTATATCCAGTTATCTTTCAACATATTACCAGAGGTTGGAAAGAAACATCATCATTATTACATTGTATCTTTCAACATATTACCAGAGTTTGGATAAGAAACTGCATCATTATTACGAGTTATCTTCAACATATTACCAGAGCTTGGATAAGAAATAGTATAATTATTACCAGTTATCTTTCAACATATCACCTAAGGTTGGATAAGAAACAGAATCATTATTACCAGTTATCTTTCAACATATTACCAGAGCTTGGATAAGAACAGCATCATTATTTCCAGTTATCTTTCAACATACTACCAGAGCCTGGATAAGAAGCAGGATCATTATTACCAGTTATCTTTGAACATATTACCAGAGATTGGATAAGAAACAACATTATTATTACCAGTTATCTTTGAACATATTACCAGAGCTTGGATAAGAAACAGCATTATTATTACCATTTATCTTTCAACATATTACCAGAGATTCATAAGAAACAGCATAATTTATTACCAGTTATCTATCAACATATTACCAGAGCTTGGATAAGAAACAGCATCATTATTTCATTGTATCTTTCAACATATTACCAAAGCTTGTATAAGAAACAGCATAATTATTACCAGTTATATTTCAACATATTGCCAGAGATTGGATAAGAAACTGCATTATTATTACTAGTTATCTTTCAGCATATTACCAGAGCTTGGATAAGAAACAGCATCATTATTACCAGTTATCTTTCAACATACTACCAGAGCTTGGATAAGAAACTGCGTCATTAATACCAGTTATCTTTCAACATATTACCAGAGATTGATAAGAAACAGCATCATTATTACCAGTTATCTTTCATCATATTACCAGAGGTTGGATAAGAAACTGCATCATTATAAGAAACAGCATTATTATTACCAAATATCTTTCAACATATAACCAAAGGTTGGAAAAGTAAAAAGCATCATTTTTTTTACCAGTTATCTTTCAACATATTATGAGAGGTTGGATAAGAAAAAGGATCATTTTTACCAGGTATCTTTCAACATATTACTAGAGCTTGCCTAAGAAACAGCATCATTATTACCAGTTATCTTTCAACATATTACCAGAGCTTGGATAAGAAACAGCATCATTATTACCATTTATTGTTCAACATATTACGACAGGTTAGATTAGATACAGCATCATTATTACCAGGTATCTTTGCACATGTTACTAGAGCTTGCATAAGAAACAGAATCATTATTACCAGTTACCTTTCAACATATTACCAGAGGCTGGATAAGAAACAGCATCATTATTACCAGTTATTTTTAAACATATTACCATTCCTTGGATAAGAAAGCAAAGCTTTATTACCAGTCATCTTTCAACATATTACCAAAGGTTGGATAAGAAACAGCATCATTATTACCAGTTATCTTTCAACATTATCCCAGAGATTGGATAAGAAACAATATCAGTATTACCAGTTATCTTTCAACATATTACCAGAGGGTGGATAAGAAACTGCATCAGTATTACCAGCTATCTTTAAATATATTAAGAGAGGGTGGATAAGAAACAGCATCAGTATTACCAGTTATCTTTCAACATATTACCAGAGATTGATAAGAAACAGCATCATTATTACAAGTTATCTTTCATCATATTACCAGAGGTTGGATAAGAAACAGCATCATTATTACCGGTTATCTTTCAGCATATTACCAAAGATCGGATAAGAAACAGCATCATTATTACCTATTATCTTTCAACATATTACCAGATGTTGGATAAGAAATGGCATCATTATTACCAGTTATCGTTGAATATATTTTCCAGAGGGTGGATAAGAAACAGCATCAGTATTACCAGTTATCTTTCAACATATTACCAGAGCTTGGATAAGAAACAGCATCATTATTACCAGTTATCTTTCAACATATTACCAGAGATTGATAAGAAACAGCATCATTATTACCAGTTATCTTTCATCATATTACAAGAGGTTGGATAAGAAACAGCATCATTATTACCAATTATCTTTCAACATATTACCAGATTTTGGATAAGAAACGGCATCATTATTACCAGTTACCTTTGAATATATTACCAGAGGGTGGATAAGAAACAGCATCAGTATTTCCAGTTATCTTTCAACATATTATGAGGGCTTGGATAAGAAACAGCATCATTATTACCAGTTATCTTTCAACATATTACCAGAGATTGATAAGAAACAGCATCATTATTACCACTTATCTTTCATCATATTACCAGAGTTTGGATAAGAAACAGCATCATTAATATCAGTTATCTTTCATCATATTTACAGAGCTTGGATAAGAAACAGCATCATTATTACCAGTTATCTTTCATCATATTACCAGAGCTTGGATAAGAAACAGCATCATTATTACCAGTTATCTTTCAACATATTACCAGAGTTTGGATAAGAAACAGCATCATTATTACCAGTTATCTTTCATCATATTACCAGAGGTTGGAAAGAAACAGCATCATTATTACCAGTTACCTTTCAACATATTACCAGAGCTTGGAGAAGAAACAGCATCATTATATCCAGTTGTCTTTCAACATATTACCAGAGGTTGGATAAGAAATAGCATCATTATTACCAGTTATCTTTCAACATATTACCAGAGATTGAAAAGAAACAGCATCATTATTACCAGTTATCTTTAAACATATAACCAGAGCTTGGAGAAGAAACAGCATCATTATTACCAGTTAGCTTTTATCATATTACCAGAGGTTGGATAACATAGAGCATCATTATATCCAGTTATCTTTCAACATATTACCAGAGGTTGGAAAGAAACATCATCATTATTACATTGTATCTTTCAACATATTACCAGAGTTTGGATAAGAAACTGCATCATTATTACGAGTTATCTTCAACATATTACCAGAGCTTGGATAAGAAATAGTATAATTATTACCAGTTATCTTTCAACATATCACCTAAGGTTGGATAAGAAACAGAATCATTATTACCAGTTATCTTTCAACATATTACCAGAGCTTGGATAAGAACAGCATCATTATTTCCAGTTATCTTTCAACATACTACCAGAGCCTGGATAAGAAGCAGGATCATTATTACCAGTTATCTTTGAACATATTACCAGAGATTGGATAAGAAACAACATTATTATTACCAGTTATCTTTGAACATATTACCAGAGCTTGGATAAGAAACAGCATTATTATTACCATTTATCTTTCAACATATTACCAGAGATTCATAAGAAACAGCATAATTTATTACCAGTTATCTATCAACATATTACCAGAGCTTGGATAAGAAACAGCATCATTATTTCATTGTATCTTTCAACATATTACCAAAGCTTGTATAAGAAACAGCATCATTATTACCAGTTATATTTCAACATATTGCCAGAGATTGGATAAGAAACTGCATTATTATTACTAGTTATCTTTCAGCATATTACCAGAGCTTGGATAAGAAACAGCATCATTATTACCAGTTATATTTCAACATACTACCAGAGCTTGGATAAGAAACTGCATCATTAATACCAGTTATCTTTCAACATATTACCAGAGATTGATAAGAAACAGCATCATTATTACCAGTTATCTTTCATCATATTACCAGAGGTTGGATAAGAAACAGCATCATTATTACATTGTATCTTTCAGCAAATTACCAGAGGTTGGATAAGAAACAGCATCATTATTACATTGTATCTTTCAACATATTACCAGAGCTTGGATGAGAAACAGCATCATTATTACCAGTTGTATTTCAACATATTACCAGAGTTTGGATTAGAAACAGCATCATTATTACCAGTTATCTTTCAACATATTACCAGAGCTTTGAAAAGAAACAGCATCATTATTACCAGTTATCTTTCTCAATATTTCTACAGGTTGGATAAGAAACAGCATCATTAATACCAGTTATCTTTCATCATATTACCAGAGCTTGGATAAGAAACAGCATCATTATCACCAGTTGTATTTCAACATATTACCAGAGTTTGGATTAGAAACAGCATCATTATTACCAGTTATCTTTCAACATATTACCAGAGCTTGGAAAAGAAACAGCATCATTATTACCAGTTATCTTTCTCAATATTTCTACAGGTTGGATAAGAAACAGCATCATTAATACCAGTTATCTTTCAACATATTACCAGAGTTTGTATAAGAAATAGCATCATTATTACCAGTTATCTTTGAACATATTACCAGAGCTTGTAAAAGAAACAGCATCATTATTACCAGTTATATTTCAACATATTACCAGAGGTTGTATTAGAAACAGTGTCATTATTACCAGTTATCTTTCACAATATTTCTATAGGTTGGATAAGAAACAGCATCATTATTACCAGTTATCTTTCAACATATTACCATAGTTTGGATAAGAAACAGCATCATTATTACCAGTTGTCTTTGAACTTATTACCAGAGGTTGTATAAGAAACAGCATCATTATTTCCAGTTATCTTTCTCAATGTTTCTATAGGTTGGATAAGAAACAGCATCATTAATACCAGTTATCTTTCAACATATTACCAGAGTTTGGATAAGAAACAGCATCATTATTACTTGTAATCTTTGAACATATTACCAGAGGTTGCATAAGAAACTGCATCATTATTACCAGTTATCTTTCAACATATTACCAGAGCTTGGATAAGAAACAGCAACATTATTACCAGTTATCTTTCAACATATTACCAGAGCTTGGATAAGAAACTGCATCATTATTACCAGTTATCTTTCAACATATTACCAGAGCTTGGATAAGAAACAACATCATTTACAGAAACGACAAATTACCAGAGGTTGGATAAGAAACAGCATCATTATTACATTGTATCTTTCAACATATTACCAGAGCTTGGATGAGAAACAGCATCATTATTACCAGTTGTATTTCAACATATTACCAGAGTTTGGATTAGAAACAGCATCATTATTACCAGTTATCTTTCAACATATTACCAGAGCTTTGAAAAGAAACAGCATCATTATTACCAGTTATCTTTCTCAATATTTCTACAGGATGGATAAGAAACAGCATCATTAATACCAGTTATCTTTCATCATATTACCAGAGCTTGGATAAGAAACAGCATCATTATCACCAGTTGTATTTCAACATATTACCAGAGTTTGGATTAGAAACAGCATCATTATTACCAGTTATCTTTCAACATATTACCAGAGCTTGGAAAAGAAACAGCATCATTATTACCAGTTAACTTTCTCAATATTTCTACAGGTTGGATAAGAAACAGCATCATTAATACCAGTTATCTTTCAACATATTACCAGAGTTTGTATAAGAAATAGCATCATTATTACCAGTTATCTTTGAACATATTACCAGAGCTTGTAAAAGAAACAGCATCATTATTACCAGTTATATTTCAACATATTACCAGAGGTTGTATTAGAAACAGTGTCATTATTACCAGTTATCTTTCACAATATTTCTATAGGTTGGATAAGAAACAGCATCATTATTACCAGTTATCTTTCAACATATTACCATAGTTTGGATAAGAAACAGCATCATTATTACCAGTTGTCCTTGAACATATTACCAGAGGTTGTATAAGAAACAGCATCATTATTTCCAGTTATCTTTCTCAATGTTTCTATAGGTTGGATAAGAAACAGCATCATTAATACCAGTTATCTTTCAACATATTACCATAGTTTGGATAAGAAACAGCATCATTATTACTAGTAATCTTTGAACATATTACCAGAGGTTGCATAAGAAACTGCATCATTATTACCAGTTATCTTTCAACATATTACCAGAGCTTGGATAAGAAACAGCAACATTATTACTAGTTATCTTTCAACATATTACCAGAGCTTGGATAAGAAACTGCATCATTATTACCAGTTATCTTTCAACATATTACCAGAGCTTGGATAAGAAACGACATCATTATTACTAGTTATCTTTCAGCATTATACCAGAACTTGGATAAAAACAGGATCATTATTACTAGTTATCCTTCTACCAGAGGTTGGATAAGAAACAAGATCATTATGACCAGTTATCTTTCAACATATTACCAGAGCTTGGATAAGGAACAGCATCATTATTACCAGATAGCTTTCAACATATTACCAGAGGTTAGATTAGAAATAGCATCATTATTACCAATTATCTTTCAATTTATTACTAGAGCTTGTATAAGAAACAGCATCATTATGACCAGTTATCTTTCAACATATTACCAGAGCTTCGATAAGAAACAGCATCATTATTACGAGATGTCTTTCAACATATTACCAGAGCTTGGATAAGAAACAGCATCATTATTACCAGTTATCTTTCAACATTATCCCAGAGATTGGATAAGAAACAGTATCAGTATTACCAGTTATCTTTCAACATATTACCAGAGGGTGGATAAGAAACTGCATCAGTATTACCAGCTATCTTTAAATATATTAAGAGAGGGTGGATAAGAAACAGCATCATTATTACCAGTTATCTTTCAACATATTACCAGAGCTTGGATAAGAAATAGCATCATTATTACCAGTTATCTTTCATCATATTACCAGAGATTGATAAGAAACAGCATCATTATTACCAGTTATCTTTCATCATATTACAAGAGGTTGGATAAGAAACAGCATCATTATTACCGGTTATCTTTCAACATATTACCAAAGATCGGTTAAGAAACAGCATCATTATTACCAATTATCTTTCAACATATTACCTGATGTTGGATAAGAAATGGCATCATTATTACCAGTTATCTTTGAATATATTACCAGAGGGTGGATAAGAAACAGCATCAGTATTACCAGTTATCTTTCAACATATTACCAGAGCTTGGATAAGAAACAGCATCATTATTACCAGTTATCTTTCAACATATTACCAGAGATTGATAAGAAACAGCATCATTATTACCAGTTATCTTTCATCATATTACAAGAGGTTGGATAAGAAACAGCATCATTATTACCAATTATCTTTCAACATATTACCAGATTTTGGATAAGAAACGGCATCATTATTACCAGTTACCTTTGAATATATTACCAGAGGGTGGATAAGAAACCGCATCAGTATTACCAGTTATCTTTCAACATATTACCAGAGCTTGGAGAAGAAACAGCATCATTATATCCAGTTATCTTTCAACATATTACCAGAGGTTGGATAAGAAATAGCATCATTATTACCAGTTATCTTTCAACATATTACCAGAGATTGAAAAGAAACAGCATCATTATTACCAGTTATCTTTAAACATATAACCAGAGCTTGGAGAAGAAACAGCATCATTATTACCAGTTAGCTTTTATCATATTACCAGAGGTTGGATAACATAGAGCATCATTATATCCACTTATCTTTCAACATATTACCAGAGGTTGGAAAGAAACATCATCATTATTACATTGTATCTTTCAACATATTACCAGAGTTTGGATAAGAAACTGCATCATTATTACGAGTTATCTTCAACATATTACCAGAGCTTGGATAAGAAATAGTATAATTATTACCAGTTATCTTTCAACATATCACCTAAGGTTGGATAAGAAACAGAATCATTATTACCAGTTATCTTTCAACATATTACCAGAGCTTGGATAAGAACAGCATCATTATTTCCAGTTATCTTTCAACATACTACCAGAGCCTGGATAAGAAACAGGATCATTATTACCAGTTATCTTTGAACATATTACCAGAGATTGGATAAGAAACAACATTATTATTACCAGTTATCTTTGAACATATTACCAGAGCTTGGATAAGAAACAGCATTATTATTACCATTTATCTTTCAACATATTACCAGAGATTCATAAGAAACAGCATCATTTATTACCAGTTATCTTTCAATATATTACCAGAGCTTGGATAAGAAACAGCATCATTATTTCATTGTATCTTTCAACATATTACCAAAGCTTGTATAAGAAACAGCATCATTATTACCAGTTATATTTCAACATATTGCCAGAGATTGGATAAGAAACTGCATTATTATTACCAGTTATCTTTCAGCATATTACCAGAGCTTGGATAAGAAACAGCATCATTATTACCAGTTATCTTTCAACATACTACCAGAGCTTGGATAAGAAACTGCATCATTAATACAAGTTATCTTTCATCATATTACCAGAGATTGATAAGAAACAGCATCATTATTACCAGTTATCTTTCATCATATTACCAGAGGTTGGATAAGAAACAGCATCATTATTACATTGTATCTTTCAGCAAATTACCAGAGGTTGGATAAGAAACAGCATCATTATTACATTGTATCTTTCAACATATTACCAGAGCTTGGATGAGAAACAGCATCATTATTACCAGTTGTATTTCAACATGTTACCAGAGTTTGGATTAGAAACAGCATCATTATTACCAGTTATCTTTCAACATATTACCAGAGCTTGGAAAAGAAACAGCATCATTATTACCAGTTATCTTTCTCAATATTTCTACAGGTTGGATAAGAAACAGCATCATTAATACCAGTTATCTTTCATCATATTACCAGAGCTTGGATAAGAAACAGCATCATTATTACCAGTTGTATTTCAACATATTACCAGAGTTTAGATTATAAACAGCATCATTATTACCAGTTATCTTTCAACATATTACCAGAGCTTGGAAAAGAAACAGCATCATTATTACCAGTTATCTTTCTCAATATTTCTACAGGTTGGATAAGAAACAGCATCATTAATACCAGTTATCTTCCAACATATTACCAGAGTTTGTATAAGAAATAGCATCATTATTACCAGTTATCTTTGAACATATTACCAGAGCTTGTAAAAGAAACAGCATCATTATTACCAGTTATATTTCAACATATTACCAGAGGTTGTATTAGAAACAGTGTCATTATTACCAGTTATCTTTCACAATATTTCTATAGGTTGGATAAGAAACAGCATCATTATTACCAGTTATCTTTCAACATATTACCAGAGTTTGGATAAGAAACAGCATCATTATTACCAGTTGTCTTTGAACATATTAACAGAGGTTGTATAAGAAACAGCATCATTATTTCCAGTTATCTTTCTCAATGTTTCAATAGGTTGGATAAGAAACAGCATCATTAATACCAGTTATCTTTCAACATATTACCAGAGTTTGGATAAGAAACAGCATCATTATTACAAGTAATCTTTGAACATATTACTAGAGGTTGCATAAGAAACTGCATCATTATTACCAGTTATCTTTCAACATATTACCAGAGCTTGGATAAGAAACAGCAACATTATTACCAGTTATCTTTCAACATATTACCAGAGCTTGGATAAGAAACTGCATCATTATTACCAGTTATCTTTCAACATATTACCAGAGCTTGGATAAGAAACGACATCATTATTACTAGTTATCTTTCAGCATTATACCAGAACTTGGATAAAAGCACGATCATTATTACTAGTTATCCTTCTACCAGAGGTTGGATAAGAAACAACATCATTATGACCAGTTATCTTTCAACATATTACCAGAGCTTGGATAAGAAACAGCATCATTATTACCAGATATCTTTCAACATATTACCATTGGTTAGATTAGAAATAGCATCATTATTACCAATTATCTTTCAATTTATTACTAGAGCTTGGATAAGAAATAGCATCATTATGACCAGTTATCTTTCAACATATTACCAGAGCTTCGATAAGAAACAGCATCATTATTACGAGATGTCTTTCAACATATTACCAGAGCTTGGATAAGAAACAGCATCATTATTACCAGTTACATTTCAACATATTAGCAGAGGTTAGATTTGAAACAGCATCGTTATTACCAGTTATCTTTCATAATATTTCTATAGGTTGGATAAGAAACAGCATCATTATTACCAGTTATATTTCAACATATTACCAGAGGTTGGATTGGAAACAGCATCATTATTACCAGTTATCTTTCACAATATTTTTATAGGTTGGATAAGAAACAGAATCACTATTACCAGTTATCTTTGAACATATTACCAAAGCTTGGATAAGTAACAGCATCATTATTACCAGTTATCTTTGAACATATTACCAGAGGTTGCATAAGAAATAGCATAATTATTACCAGTTATATTGCAACATATTACCAGAGCTTGGATAATAAACAGCATCATTTTAACCAGTTATCTTTCAACATATTACCAGAGCTTGGATGAGAAACAGCATCATTATTACCAGTTATCTTTCAACATATTACCAGAGCTTCGATAAGAAACAGCATCATTATTACGAGATGTCTTTCAACATATTACCAGAGCTTGGATAAGAAACAGCATCATTATTACCAGTTATCTTTCAACATTATCCCAGAGATTGGATAAGAAACAGTATCAGTATTACCAGTTATCTTTAAACATATTACCAGAGGGTGGATAAGAAACTGCATCAGTATTACCAGCTATCTTTAAATATATTAAGAGAGGTGGATAAGAAACAGCATCATTATTACCAGTTATCTTTCAACATATTACCAGAGCTTGGATAAGAAATAGCATCATTATTACCAGTTATCTTTCATCATATTACCAGAGATTGATAAGAAACAGCATCATTATTACCAGTTATCTTTCATCATATTACCAGAGGTTGGATAAGAAACAGCATCATTATTACCGGTTATCTTTCAACATATTACCAAAGATCGGATAAGAAACAGCATCATTATTACCAATTATCTTTCAACATATTACCAGATGTTGGATAAGAAATGGCATCATTATTACCAGTTATCTTTCAACATATTACCAGAGATTGATAAGAAACAGCATCATTATTACCAGTTATCTTTCATCATATTACAAGAGGTTGGATAAGAAACAGCATCATTATTACCAATTATCTTTCAACATATTACCAGATTTTGGATAAGAAACGGCATCATTATTACCAGTTACCTTTGAATATATTACCAGAGGGTGGATAAGAAACCGCATCAGTATTACCAGTTATCTTTCAACATATTATGAGGGCTTGGATAAGAAACAGCATCATTATTACCAGTTATCTTTCAACATATTACCAGAGATTGATAAGAAACAGCATCATTATTACCACTTATCTTTCATCATATTACCAGAGTTTGGATAAGAAACAGCATCATTAATATCAGTTATCTTTCATCATATTTACAGAGCTTGGATAAGAAACAGCATCATTATTACCAGTTATCTTTCATCATATTACCAGAGCTTGGATAAGAAACAGCATCATTATTACCAGTTATCTTTCAACATATTACCAGAGCTTCGATAAGAAACAGCATCATTATTACGAGATGTCTTTCAACATATTACCAGAGCTTGGATAAGAAACAGCATCATTATTACCAGTTATCTTTCAACATTATCCCAGAGATTGGATAAGAAACAGTATCAGTATTACCAGTTATCTTTAAACATATTACCAGAGGGTGGATAAGAAACTGCATCAGTATTACCAGCTATCTTTAAATATATTAAGAGAGGGTGGATAAGAAACAGCATCATTATTACCAGTTATCTTTCAACATATTACCAGAGCTTGGATAAGAAATAGCATCATTATTACCAGTTATCTTTCATCATATTACCAGAGATTGATAAGAAACAGCATCATTATTACCAGTTATCTTTCATCATATTACCAGAGGTTGGATAAGAAACAGCATCATTATTACCGGTTATCTTTCAACATATTACCAAAGATCGGATAAGAAACAGCATCATTATTACCAATTATCTTTCAACATATTACCAGATGTTGGATAAGAAATGGCATCATTATTACCAGTTATCTTTCAACATATTACCAGAGATTGATAAGAAACAGCATCATTATTACCAGTTATCTTTCATCATATTACAAGAGGTTGGATAAGAAACAGCATCATTATTACCAATTATCTTTCAACATATTACCAGATTTTGGATAAGAAATGGCATCATTATTACCAGTTACCTTTGAATATATTACCAGAGGGTGGATAAGAAACCGCATCAGTATTACCAGTTATCTTTCAACATATTATGAGGGCTTGGATAAGAAACAGCATCATTATTACCAGTTATCTTTCAACATATTACCAGAGATTGATAAGAAACAGCATCATTATTACCACTTATCTTTCATCATATTACCAGAGTTTGGATAAGAAACAGCATCATTAATATCAGTTATCTTTCATCATATTTACAGAGCTTGGATAAGAAACAGCATCATTATTACCAGTTATCTTTCATCATATTACCAGAGCTTGGATAAGAAACAGCATCATTATTACCAGTTATCTTTCAACATATTACCAGAGTTTGGATAAGAAACAGCATCATTATTACCAGCTATCTTTCATCATATTACCAGAGGTTGGAAAGAAACAGCATCATTATTACCAGTTATCTTTCAACATATTACCAGAGCTTGGAGAAGAAACAGCATCATTATATCCAGTTATCTTTCAACATATTACCAGAGGTTGGATAAGAAATAGCATCATTATTACCAGTTATCTTTCAACATATTACCAGAGATTGAAAAGAAACAGCATCATTATTACCAGTTATCTTTAAACATATAACCAGAGCTTGGAGAAGAAACAGCATCATTATTACCAGTTAGCTTTTATCATATTACCAGAGGTTGGATAACATAGAGCATCATTATATCCACTTATCTTTCAACATATTACCAGAGGTTGGAAAGAAACATCATCATTATTACATTGTATCTTTCAACATATTACCAGAGTTTGGATAAGAAACTGCATCATTATTACGAGTTATCTTCAACATATTACCAGAGCTTGGATAAGAAATAGTATAATTATTACCAGATATCTTTCAACATATCACCTAAGGTTGGATAAGAAACAGAATCATTATTACCAGTTATCTTTCAACATATTACCAGAGCTTGGATAAGAACAGCATCATTATTTCCAGTTATCTTTCAACATACTACCAGAGCCTGGATAAGAAACAGGATCATTATTACCAGTTATCTTTGAACATATTACCAGAGATTGGATAAGAAACAACATTATTATTACCAGTTATCTTTGAACATATTACCAGAGCTTGGATAAGAAACAGCATTATTATTACCATTTATCTTTCAACATATTACCAGAGATTCATAAGAAACAGCATCATTTATTACCAGTTATCTTTCAATATATTACCAGAGCTTGGATAAGAAACAGCATCATTATTTCATTGTATCTTTCAACATATTACCAAAGCTTGTATAAGAAACAGCATCATTATTACCAGTTATATTTCAACATATTGCCAGAGATTGGATAAGAAACTGCATTATTATTACCAGTTATCTTTCAGCATATTACCAGAGCTTGGATAAGAAACAGCATCATTATTACCAGTTATCTTTCAACATACTACCAGAGCTTGGATAAGAAACTGCATCATTAATACCAGTTATCTTTCATCATATTACGAGAGATTGATAAGAAACAGCATCATTATTACCAGTTATCTTTCATCATATTACCAGAGGTTGGATAAGAAACAGCATCATTATTACATTGTATCTTTCAACATATTACCAGAGCTTGGATGAGAAACAGCATCATTATTACCAGTTGTATTTCAACATATTACCAGAGTTTGGATTAGAAACAGCATCATTATTACCAGTTATCTTTCAACATATTACCAGAGCTTGGAAAAGAAACAGCATCATTACCAGTTATCTTTCTCAATATTTCTACAGGTTGGATAAGAAACAGCGTCATTAATACCAGTTATCTTTCATCATATTACCAGAGCTTGGATAAGAAACAGCATCATTATTACCAGTTGTATTTCAACATATTACCAGAGTTTGGATTAGAAACAGCATCATTATTACCAGTTATCTTTCAACATATTACCAGAGCTTGGAAAAGAAACAGCATCATTATTACCAGTTATCTTTCTCAATATTTCTACAGGTTGGATAAGAAACAGCATAATTAATACCAGTTATCTTTCAACATATTACCAGAGTTTGTATAAGAAATAGCATCATTATTACCAGTTATCTTTGAACATATTACCAGAGCTTGTAAAAGAAACAGCATCATTATTACCAGTTATATTTCAACATATTACCAGAGGTTGTATTAGAAACAGTGTCATTATTACCAGTTATCTTTCACAATATTTCTATAGGTTGGATAAGAAACAGCATCATTATGACCAGTTATCTTTCAACATATTACCAGAGTTTGGATAAGAAACAGCATCATTACTACCAGTTGTCTTTGAACATATTACCAGAGGTTGTATAAGAAACAGCATCATTATTTCCAGTTATCTTTCTCAATGTTTCTATAGGTTGGATAAGAAACAGCATCATTAATACCAGTTATCTTTCAGCATATTACCAGAGTTTGGATAAGAAACAGCATCATTATTACAAGTAATCTTTGAACATATTACTAGAGGTTGCATAAGAAACTGCATCATTATTACCAGTTATCTTTCAACATATTACCAGAGCTTGGATAAGAAACAGCAACATTATTACCAGTTATCTTTCAACATATTACCAGAGCTTGGATAAGAAACTGCATCATTATTACCAGTTATCATTCAACATATTACCAGAGCTTGGATAAGAAATGACATCATTATTACTAGTTATCTTTCAGCATTATACCAGAACTTGGATAAAAACACGATCATTATTACTAGTTATCCTTCTACCAGAGGTTGGATAAGAAACAACATCATTATGACCAGTTATCTTTCAACATATTACCAGAGCTTGGATAAGAAACAGCATCATTATTACCAGATATCTTTCAACATATTACCAGAGGTTAGATTAGAAATAGCATCATTATTACCAATTATCTTTCAATTTATTACTAGAGCTTGGATAAGAAATAGCATCATTATGACCAGTTATCTTTCAACATATTACCAGAGCTTCGATAAGAAACAGCATCATTATTACGAGATGTCTTTCAACATATTACCAGAGCTTGGATGAGAAACAGCATCATTATTACCAGTTACATTTCAACATATTAGCAGAGGTTAGATTTGAAACAGCATCGTTATTACCAGTTATCTTTCACAATATTTCTATAGGTTGGATAAGAAACAGCATCATTATTACCAGTTATATTTCAACATATTACCAGAGGTTGGATTGGAAACAGCATCATTATTACCAGTTATCTTTCACAATATTTTTATAGGTTGGATAAGAAACAGAATCACTATTACCAGTTATCATTTAACATATTACCAGAGGTTGGATAAGAAAGAGCATCATTATTACCAGTTATCTTTGAACATATTACCAAAGCTTGGATAAGTAACAGCATCATTATTACCAGTTATCTTTGAACATATTACCAGAGGTTGCATAAGAAATAGCATAATTATTACCAGTTATATTGCAACATATTACCAGAGCTTGGATAATAAACAGCATCATTTTAACCAGTTATCTTTCAACATATTACCAGAGCTTGGATAAGAAACAACATCATTATTACAAGTTATTTTTCAGCATTATACCAGAACTTGGATAAAAACAGGATTATTATTACTAGTTATCCTTCTACATACTACCATAGCTTGGATAAGAAACAGCATAATTATTACCAGTTGTCTTTCAAAATAATACCAGAGCTTGGATAAGAAACAGGACCATTTTTACCAATTATCTTTCAACATATTACTAGAGGTTGTATAAGAAACAATATCATTACCAGTTATATTTCAACATATTAGCAGAGCATGGACAAGAAACAGAATAATTATTACCAGTTATCTTTCAACATATTTCCTGAGGTTGGATAAGAAACAGCATCATTATTACCAGTTATCTTTCAACATATTATCAGAGGTTGGATAAGAAACGCCATCATAAATACCATTTATCTTTCAAAATAATACCAGAGCTTGGATAAGAAACAGGATCATTATTATCAATTATCTTTCAACATATTACCAGAGGTTGTATAAGAAACAACATCATTACCAGTTATATTTCACCATATTACCAGAGCTTCATAAGAAACAGCATCATTATTACCAGTTATCTTTTAACATGATATCAGAAGTTGGATAATAAACGGCATCATAAATACCAGTTATCTTTCAACATATTACCAGAGCTTGGATAAGAAACAGCTTCATTATTACCAATTATCTTTCAACATATTACCAGAGCTTGTATAAGAAACAGCATCATTATTACCAGTTATCTTTCAACATATTACCAGAGGTTGGATAAGAAACATCATCATTATTACCAGTTATCTTTCAACATATTACCAGAGATTGATAAGAAACAGCATCATTATTACCAGTTATCTTTCATCATATTACCAGAGCTTGGATTAGAAACATCATCATTATTACCAGTTATCTTTCAACATATTACCAAAGCTTGGATACGAAACAGCATCATTATTACCAGTTAACTTTCAATATATTACGAGAGATTGTTAAGAAACAACATCTTTATTACCAGTTATCTTTCAACATATTACCAGAGCTTGGATAAGAAACAGCATCATTATTACCAGTTATCTTTCAACATATTACCAGAGGTTGGAAAGAAACAGCATCATTATTACCAGTTATCTTTCAACATATTACCAGAGCTTGGAGAAGAAACAGCATCATTATATCCAGTTATCTTTTAACATATTACCAGAGGTTGGATAAGAAATAGCATCATTATTACCTGTTATCTTTCAACATATTACCAGAGATTGATAAGAAACAGCATCATTATTACCAGTTATCTTTAAACATATAACCAGAGCTTGGAGAAGAAACAGCATCATTATCACCAGTTAGCTTTTATCATATTACCAGAGGTTGGATAACATAGAGCATCATTATATCCAGTTATCTTTCAACATATTACCAGAGGTTGGAAAGAAATATCATCATTATTACATTGTATCTTTCAACATTTTACCAGAGTTTGGATAAGAAACTGCATCATTATTACCAGTTATCTTCAACATATTACCAGAGCTTGGATAAGAAATAGTATAATTATTACCAGTTATCTTTCAACATATCACCTAAGGTTGGATAAGAAACAGAATCATTATTAACAGTTATCTTTCAACATATTACCACAGCTTGGATAAGAACAGCATCATTATTTCCAGTTATCTTTCAACATACTTCCAGAGCCTGGATAAGAAACAGTATCATTATTACCAGTTATCTTTGAACATATTACCAGAGATTGGATAAGAAACAACATTATTATTACCAGTTATCTTTGAACATATTACCAGAGCTTGGATAAGAAACAGCATTATTATTACCATTTATCTTTCAACATATTACCAGAGATTCATAAGAAACAGCATCATTTATTACCAGTTATCTTTCAACATATTACCAGAGCTTGGATAAGAAACAGCATCATTATTACATTGTATCTTTCAACATATTACCAAAGCTTGTATAAGAAACAGCATCATTATTACCAGTTATATTTCAACATATTGCCAGAGATTGGATAAGAAACTGCATTATTATTACCAGTTATCTTTCAGCATATTACCAGAGCTTGGATAAGAAACTGCATCATTAATACCAGTTATCTTTCAACATATTACCAGAGATTGATAAGAAACAGCATTATTATTACCAGTTATCTTTCATCATATTACCAGAGCTTGGATAAGAAACAGCATCATTATTACATTGCATCTTTCAGCAAATTACCAGAGGTTGGATAAGAAACAGCATCATTATTACATTGTATCTTTCAACATATTACCAGAGCTTGGATGAGAAACAGCATCATTATTACCAGTTGTATTTCAACATATTACCAGAGTTTGGATTAGAAACAGCATCATTATTACCAGTTATCTTTCAACATATTACCAGAGCTTGGAAAAGAAACAGCATCATTATTACCATAGGTTCATAGGTTCATAGGTTCATACTAGGCTATCTGCCCAAGGGCATTTATAAGCCTAGCCCATAGTTATGTGGCTTTCGCCACCCCTTTAGTTTGAATAAAAACTATGCCTATCATTTTGCTGTGCCTCTGTCAAGCAGTGACGCTGAAGTAATCCCTGGGGTATATCTGCAATCTCCCATCCATTGGTCAAGATTCCTCTTGAACAAGACCAGAGAGGTGCTCTGCCTCACATGTACCGGGATTTTGTTCCACAGCATAGGGAGTCTCTGGGTGATGAATCTGTCCCTCCAGCACGTTCTATTTATAACCGTGTCAAGGTTTAAGTCTCCCGCCCTTGTGGTTCTGAGGGATCTAGATTTTTGAGGTGAAGCATATTCATCAAATCTGGGTTTGACATGGCCTTATATGTCAGGCACAGGTCACCTCTGAGCAAGCGGTATGAGACTGAATAGAGCTGGAGTTCTTTCAGTCGGGCAGCATAAGACATATTTTGAGACCCTTTATCCTTTTGGTGAGGAACTTTTGGGGCCTTTCAAGCTGCAGCAGGTGTCTGGTCAGATACATTCCGAACGGGCATTGTACTCAATCATAGGTCTAATAAGTGATGAGTACAGGGGACGATGACCTCCCTTGATCTAGATGTGAATCCTTCATGATCAGGTGGGTGATATAGAAGGTTTTCCTAACTACTTTAGCAACATGAGTGTCAAACGAAGGCTACTGTCAACCTGGGTCCCCAGATCTCTGATGACTTTTCTGTGCTCGGTGGATTGCCACCTATATGGTAGCTAGGGTTAGCCTTGTTTTTCCCAAACGGTATGACTATGCATTTTTTGTGGTTTAACTTCAGGCCATGGCTCTGGCACCAGTTATCCATTTCTGTTTGTCCCTTCTGGAGGATATCTGTGTCAGATGTGTTTTCACTATGGCGCCCAGTTTGCAGTCATCTGCAAACTTTGTCAGCCATAACCCTCCTGTGTTTGCTTGTACTTCAGAAAAGTAGATGCCGAACAAGAGTGGACCCAGGACTGAGCCCTGTGGGACACCACTTGTGACAGGCTTTGAGTCTGACATGGCTCCAGCAACTCTGACCCTGTGGGTTCTGTCACTTAGCCAGTTTGCAACCCATCTTGTGATGTATGGGTTTACATTCAAGCTGATGAGTTTTTCGATGATACCTGAGTGGGGTATTGTGTCAAGGCCTTTGCCAGGTCGAGGTAGGCTGTATGGACTGCCTTTCCTCATCAATGGCCTTGGTGACTGTCTCGAAAAAGTCAACCAAGTTTAAGAGGCAGGATCTGCCTTTGACAAAGCCAAACTGAGTTGGATCCAAAGTCTGCAAGTTCCCTATGTCTTTATTTATGAGTTCCATTATGATCCTCTCCATGGCTTTGCAGATAAGGTTTGTCAAGCTAATGGGGCGGTAATTTCCAGGGTCTGTGGAGGCACCGCCCTTATGAAGTGGGACCACAGTCGCCGCGTGCGCCACTCTTGGGTACATATCCTGTGGTGAGGCTAAGATTAAACAGCTGTCCTAACTGTGGGTTTAATTCCTCATTGAGTTCATGAAGCACACAGCCGGGGACACCATCCGGTCCCATGGATGCTGTGTTTTTTGCCTTAGTGAGGGCAGTTCTCACCTGGGCGTTGGAGATGTTTGGGGGGCTACAATCCTCTGGAATAGATATCTCTCCTTTTGGGGGAGGGGGAAGTTTGCACTGAACCTGTCAGCCAGTATGTTGGCAATGTGTGTAGGTTCAGTAATTTTCACATCATTTTGAACTAATTCTGAGCATATCTGGGAGTTTCCTCCTAGGTTTCTAACATAGCTAAAGAAGGCCTTATGATTCTCTTTAGAGTCCTTTATCTTTCTCAATATTTCTACAGGTTGGATAAGAAACAGCATCATTAATACCAGTTATCTTTCAACATATTACCAGAGTTTGTATAAGAAATAGCATCATTATTACCAGTTATCTTTGAACATATTACCAGAGCTTGTAAAAGAAACAGCATCATTATTACCAGTTATATTTCAACAAATTACCAGAGGTTGTATAAGAAACAGCATCATTATTTCCAGTTATCTTTCTCAATGTTTCTATAGGTTGGATAAGAAACAGCATCATTAATACCAGTTATCTTTCAACATATTACCAGAGTTTGGATAAGAAACAGCATCATTATTACCAGTTATCTTTGAACATATTACCAGAGGTTGCATAAGAAACTGCATCATTATTACCAGTTATCTTTCAACATATTACCAGAGCTTGGATAAGAAACAGCAACATTATTACCAGTTATCTTTCAACATATTACCAGAGCTTGGATAAGAAACTGCATCATTATTACCAGTTATCTTTCAACATATTACCAGAGCTTGGATAAGAAACGACATCATTATTACTAGTTATCTTTCAGCATTATACCAGAACTTGGATAAAAACACGATCATTATTACTAGTTATCCTTCTACCAGAGGTTGGATAAGAAACAACATCATTATGACCAGTTATCTTTCAACATATTACCAGAGCTTGGATGAGAAACATCATCATTATTACCAGATATCTTTCAACATATTACCAGAGGTTAGATTAGAAATAGCATCATTATTACCAATTATCTTTCAATTTATTACTAGAGCTTGGATAAGAAATAGCATCATTATGACCAGTTATCTTTCAACATATTACCAGAGCTTCGATAAGAAACAGCATCATTATTACAAGATGTCTTTCAACATATTACCAGAGCTTGGATAAGAAACAGCATCATTATTACCAGTTACAATTCAACATTTTAGCAGAGGTTAGATTTGAAACAGCATCGTTATTACCAGTTATCTTTCACAATATTTCTAAAGGTTGGATAAGAAACAGCATCATTATTACCAGTTATATTTCAACATATTACCAGAGGTTGGATTAGAAACAGCATCATTATTACCAGTTATCTTTCACAATATTTTTATAGGTTGGATAAGAAACAGAATCACTATTAACAGTTATCATTTAACATATTACCAGAAGTTGGATAAGAAACAGCATCATTATTACCAGTTATCTTTGAACATATTACCAAAGCTTGGATAAGTAACAGCATCATTATTACCAGTTATCTTTGAACATATTACCAGAGGTTGCATAAGAAATTGCATAATTATTACCAGTTATATTGCAACATATTACCAGAGCTTGGATAATAAACAGTATCATTTTAACCAGTTATCTTTCAACATATTACCAGAGCTTGGATAAGAAACAACATCATTATTACAAGTTATTTTTCAGCATTATACCAGAACTTGGATAAAAACAGGATTATTATTACTAGTTATCCTTCTACATACTACCATAGCTTGGATAAGAAACAGCATAATTATTACCAGTTATCTTTCAAAATAATACCAGAGCTTGGATAAGAACCAGGACCATTATTACCAATTATCTTTCAACATATTACTAGAGGTTGTATAAGAAACAACATCATTACCAGTTATATTTCAACATATTACCTGAGCATGGATAAGAAACAGAATAATTATTACCAGTTATCTTTCAACATATTACCAGAGTTTGGATAAGAAACAGCATCATTATTACCAGTTATCTTTCAACATATTATCAGAGGTTGGATAAGAAACGCCATCATAAATACCATTTATCTTTCAAAATAATACCAGACCTTGGATAAGAAACAGGATCATTATTACCAATTATCTTTCAACATATTACTAGAGGTTGTATAAGAAACAACATCATTACCAGTTATATTTCAACATATTACCAGAGCTTCATAAGAAACAGCATCATTATTACCAGTTATCTTTTAACATGATATCAGAGGTTGGATAATAAACGGCATCATAAATACCAGTTATCTTTCAACATATTACCAGAGCTTGGATAAGAAACAGCTTCATTATTACCAATTATCTTTCAACATATTACCAGAGCTTGTCTAAGAAACAGCATCATTATTACCAGTTATCTTTCAACATATTACCAGAGGTTGGATAAGAAACATCATCATTATTACCAGTTATCTTTCAACATATTACCAGAGATTGATAAGAAACAGCATCATTATTACCAGTTATCTTTCATCATATTACCAGAGCTTGGATAAGAAACAGCATCATTATTACCTGTTATCTTTCAACATATTACCAAAGCTTGGATAAGAAACAGCATCATTATTACCAGTTAACTTTCAATATATTACGAGAGATTGTTAAGAAACAACATCTTTATTACCAGTTATCTTTCAACATATTACCAGAGGTTGGATAAGAAACAGCATCATTATAAGAAACAGCATTATTATTACCAAATATCTTTCAACATATAACCAAAGGTTGGTAAAGTAAAAAGCATCATTTTTTTACCACTTATCTTTTAACATATTATGAGAGGTTGGATAAGAAAAAGGATCATTTTTACCAGGTATCTTTCAACATATTACTAGAGCTTGCCTAAGAAACAGCATCATTATTACCAGTTATCTTTCAACATATTACCAAAGATTGGATAAGAAACAGCATCATTATTACAAATTATCTTTGAATATATTACCAGAGGGTGGATAAGAAACAGCATCAGTATTACCAGTTATCTTTCAACATATTACCAGAGCTTGGATAAGAAACAGCATCATTATTACCATTTATTTTTCAACATGTTACTAGAGCTTGCATAAGAAACAGAATCATTATTACCAGTTACCTTTCAAAATATTACCAGAGGTTGGATAAGAAACAGCATCATTATTATCAGTTATCTTTCAACATATTACCAAAGGTTGGATAAGAAACAGCATCATTATTACATTGTATCTTTCAACATATTACCACAGCTTGGAGAAGAAACAGCATCGTTATTACCAGTTATCTTTTATCATATTACCTGAGGTTTGATAAGATACAGCATCATTATATCCAGTTATCTTTCAACATATTACCAGAGGTTGGAAAGAAACAGCATTATTATTACATTGTATCTTTCAACATATTACCAGAGTTTTGATAAGAAACAGCATCATTATTACCAGTTATCTTTCAACATATTACCAGAGCTTGGATAAGAAACAGCATCATTATTACCAGTTATCTTTCAACATATTACCATAGCTTGGAGAAGAAACAGCATCATTATTACCAGTTATCTTTTATCATATTACAAGAGGTTGGATAACATAGAGCATCATTATATCCACTTATCTTTCAACATATTACCAGAGGTTGGAAATGAACAACATCATTATTACATTGTATCTTTCAGCATATTACCAGAGTTTGGATAAGAAACAGCATTATTATTACCAGTTATCTTTCAACATATTACCAGAGCTTGGATAAGAAATAACATCATTATTACCAGTTATCTTTTAACATATCATCAAAGGTTGGATAAGAAACAGAATCATTATTACCAGTTATCTTTCAATATGCTACCAAAGGTTAGATAGGAAACAGCATCATTATTACCAGTTGTCTTTCAACATATTACCAGAGGTTGGATAAAAAAACACATCATTATTACCAGGTATCTTTCAACATATAACCAGAGCTTGGAGAAGAAACAGCATCATGTATTACCAGTTATCTTTTATCATATTGCCAGAGGTTGGATAAGATACAGCATCATTATATCCAGTTATCTTTCAACATATTACCAGAGGTTGGAAAGAAACAGCATCATTGTTACATTGTATCTTTCTACATATTACCAGAGTTTGGATAAGAAACAGCATCATTATTACCAGTTATCCTTCAACATATTACCAGAGCTTGGATAAGAAATAACATCATTATTACCAGTTATCTTTCAACATATCATCAAAGGTTAGATAAGAAACAGAATCATTATTACCAGTTATCTTTCAACATATTACCAGTGGTTAGATAAGAAACAGCATCATTATTACAAGTTATCTTTCATCATATTACCAGAGTTTAGATAAGAAACAGCATCATTATTAACAGTTATCTTTGTACATATCACCAAAGGTTGGATAAGAAACAGAATCGTTATTACCAGTTATCTTTCAACGTATCACCAGAGGTTAGATAAGAAACAGCATCATTATTACCAGTTGTCTTTCTACATATTACCAGAGGTTGGATAAAAAAACACTTCATTATTACCATGTATCTTTCAGCATATTACCAGAGCTTGGATAAGAACAGCATCATTATTTCCAGTTAACTTTCAACATACTACCATAGCCTGGATAAGAAACAGGATCATTATTACCAGTTATCTTTGAACATATTACCTGAGATCGGATAAGAAACAACATTATTATTACCATTTATCTTTGAACATATTACCAGAGCTTGGATAAGAAACAGCATTATTATTACCATTTATATTTCAACATATTACAAGAGCTTCATAAGAAACATCATCATTATTACCAGTTATCTTTCAACATATTACCAAAGCTTGGATAAGTAACAGCATCATTATTACCAGTTATCTTTGAACATATTACCAGAGGTTGCATAAAAAATAGCATAATTATTACCAGTTATCTTGCAACATATTACCAGAGCTTGGATAATAAACAGCATCATTATAACCAGTTATCTTTCAACATATTACCAGAGCTTGGATAAGAAACAACATCATTATTACAAATTATTTATTCAGCATTATACCAGAACTTGGATAAAAACAGGATCATTATTACTAGTTATCCTTTTACATACTACCATAGCTTGGATAAGAAACAGCATAAGTATTACCAGTTATCTTTCAAAATAATACCAGAGATTGGATAAGAAACAGGATCATTATTACCAATTATCTTTCAACATATTACTAGAGGTTGTATAAGAAACAACATCATTACCAGTTATATTTCAACATATTACCAGAGCTTCATAAGAAACAGCATCATTATTACCAGTTATCTTTTAACATGATATCAGAAGTTGGATAATAAACGGCATCATAAATACCAGTTATCTTTCAACATATTACCAGAGCTTGGATAAGAAACAGCTTCATTATTACCAATTATCTTTCAACATATTACCAGAGCTTGTATAAGAAACAGCATCATTATTACCAGTTATCTTTTACTATATGACCAGAGGTTGGATAAGAAACAGCATCATTATTACAAGTTATCTTTTAACATATTACCAGCAGTTGGATGAAAAACAGCTTTATTTATTACCAGTTATCTTTCAACATATTACCAAAGATTGGATAAGAAACAGCATCATTACCAATTTTCTTTCAACATATTACCAGATGTTGGATAAGAAATGGCATCATTATTACCAGTTATCTTTGAATATATTACCAGAGGGTGGATAAGAAACAGCATCGTTATTACAAGTTATCTTTCAACATATTACCAGAGCTTGGAGAAGAAACAGCATCGTTATTACCAGTTATCTTTTATCATATTACCAGAGGTTGGATAAGATACAGCATCATTATATCTAGTTATCTTTCAACATTTTACCAGAGGTTGGAAAGAAACCGCATCATTATTACATTGTATCTTTCAACATATTAACAGAGTTTGGATAAGAAACAGCATCATTATTAACAGTTATCTTTCAACATATTACCAGAGCTTGGATAAGAAACAGCATCGTTATTACCAGTTATCTTTCAACATATTACCAGGGCTTGGAGAAGAAACAACATCTTTATTACCAGTTATCTTTTATAATATTACCAGAGGTTGGATAAGATACAGCATCATTATATCCAGTTATCTTTCAACATATTACCAGAGGTTGGAAAAAAAACAGCATCATTATTACATTGTATCTTTCAACATATTACCAGAGTTTGGATAAGAAACAGCTTCATTATTAGCAGTAATCTTTCAACATATTACCAGAGCTTGGATAAGAAATAGCATCATTATTACCAGTTATCTTTCAACATATTACCAAAGGTTGGATAAGAAACAGAATCATTATTACCAGTTATCTTTCAACATATTACCAGAGCTTGGAGAAGAAACAGCATTGTTATTACCAGTTATCTTTTATCATATTACCAGAGATTGAATAACATAGAGCATCATTATATCCACTTATCTTTCAACATATTACCAGAGGTTGGAAAGAAACAGCATCATTATTACATTGTATCTTTCAACATATTACCAGAGTTTGGATAAGAAACAGAATCATTATTACCAGTTATCTTTCAACATATTACCAGAGGTTAGATAAGATACAGCATCATTATATCCAGTTATCTTTCAACATAGCATCTGCCTAACAAGCAGCCATTCCCAGTTCAACTCCCACTGCAGCACATATTACCAGAGGTTGGAAAGAAACATCATCATTATTACATTGTATCTTTCAACATATTACCAAAGGTTGGATAAGAAGCAGCGTCATTATTACATTGTATCTTTCAGCAAATTACCAGATGTTGGATAAGAAACAGCATCATTATTACCAGTTATCTTTCAACATAATACCAAAGGTTGGATAAGAAACAGCATCATTATTACCAGTTATCTTTCAACATATTACCAGAGATTGATAAGAAACAGCATCATTATTACCAGTTATCTTTCATCATATTACCAGAGGTCGGATAAGATACAGCATCATTATTACCAGTTATCTTTCAACATATTACCAGAGGCTGGATAAGAAACTGCATCATTATTACCAGTTATCTTTCAACATACTACCAGAGCTTGGATAAGAAACAGCATCATTATTACCAGTTATATTTCAATATATGATAGAGCTTGAATAAGAAACAGCATCATTATTACCAGTTATCTTTCAACATATTACCGGAGCTTGGAAAAGAAACAGCATCATTATTACCAGTTATCTTTCACAATATTTCTATAGGATGGATAAGAAACAGCATCATTATTATCGGTTATCTCTCTCAATATTTCTATAGGTTGGATAAGAAACAGCATCATTAATACTAGTTATCTTTGAACATATTACCAGAGGTTGCATAAGAAACTGCATCATTATTACCAGTTATCTTTCAACATATTACCAGAGCTTGGATAAGAAACAGCATCATTATTACCAGTTATCTTTCAACATATTACCAGAGCTTGGATAAGAAACAACATCATTACTACTAGTTATCTTTCAGAATTATACCAGAACTTGGATAAAAACAGGATCATTATTACCAATTATCTTTCAATTTATTACTAGAGCTTGTATAAGAAACAGCATCATTATGACCAGTTATCTTTCAACATATTACCAGAGCTTCGATAAGAAACAGCATCATTATTACGAGATATCTTTCAACATATTACCAGAGCTTGGATAAGAAACAGCATCATTATTACCAGTTACATTTCAACATATTACCAGAGTTTAGATTATAAACAGCATCGTTATTACCAGTTATCTTTCAACATATTACCAGAGCCTGGATAAGAAACAGCATCATTATTACCAGTTATCTTTGAACATATTACCAGAGGTTGCATAAGAAATAGCATAATTATTACCAGTTATCTTTCACAATATTTTTATAGGTTGGATAAGAAACAGAATCACTATTACCAGTTATCATTTAACATATTACCAGAGGTTGGATAAGAAACAGCATCACTATTACCAGTTATCTTTCAACATATTACCAGAGGTTGAATAAGAAATAGCATAATTATTACCAGTTATCTTTGAACATATTACCAGAGGTTGCATAAGAAATAGCATAATTATTACCAGTTATCTTTCACAATATTTTTATAGGTTGGATAAGAAACAAAATCACTATTACCAGTTATCATTTAACATATTACCAGAGGTTGGATAAGAAACAGCATCATTATTACCAGTTATCTTTCAACGTATTACCAGAGGTTGCATAAGAAATAGCATAATTATTACCAGTTATCTTGCAACATATTACCAGAGCTTGGATAATAAACAGCATCATTATAACCAGTTATCTTTCAACATATTACCAGAGCTTGGATAAGAAACAACATCATTATTACAAGTTATTTTTCAGCATTATACCAGAACTTGGATAAAAACAGGATCATTATTACTAGTTATCCTTCTACATACTACTATAGCTTGGATAAGAAACAGCATAATTATTACCAGTTATCTTTCAAAATAATACCAGAGCTTGGATAAGAAACAGGATCATTATTACCAATTATCTTTCAACATATTACTAGAGCTTGTATAAGAAACAACATCATTACCAGTTATATTTCAACTTATTACCAGAGCATGGATAAGAAACAGAATCGTTATTACCAGTTATCTTTCAACATATTACCAGAGGTTGGATAAGAAACAGCATCATTATTACCAGTTATCTTTCAACATGTTATCAGAGGTTGGATAAGAAACAGCATCATAAATAGCAGTTATCTTTCAACATATTACCAGAGCTTGGATAAGAAACATCATCATTATTACCAGTTAACTTTCAATGTATTACCAGAGATTGATAAGAAACAACATCTTCATTACCAGTTATCTTTCAACATATTACCAGAGGTTGGATAAGAAACAGCATCATTATAAGAAACAGCATTATTATTAAAAAATACCTATCAACATATAACCAAAGGCTGGAAAAGTAAAAAGCATCATTTTTTTACCAGTTATCTTTCAACATATTATGAGAGGTTGGATAAGAAAAAGGATAATTTTACCAGGTATCTTTCAACATATTACTGCAGCTTGCCTAAGAAACAGCATCATTATTACCAGTTATCTTTCAACATATTACCAGAGCTTGGATAAGAAACAGCATCATTATTAGCAGTTATCTTTCAACATATTAGCAGAGCTTGGATAAGAAACAGCATCATTATTACCATTTATTTTTCAACATAAGATTAGATACAGCATCATTATTACCAGGTATCATTGCACATGTTACTAGAGCTTGCATAAGAAACAGCATCATTATTACCAGTTATCTTTCAACATATTACCATTCCTTGGATAAGAAAGCAGAGCTTTATTACCAGTCATCTTTCAACATATTACCAGAGGTTGGATAAGAAACAGCATCATTATTACCAGTTATCTTTCAACAATTTCCCAGAGATTGGATAAGAAACAGTATCAGTATTACTAGTTATCTTTCAACATATTACCAGAGGGTCGATAAGAAACAGCATCAGTATTACCAGTTATCTTTAAATATATTACCAGAGGGTGGATAAGAAACAGCATCAGTATTACAAGTTATCTTTCAACATATTACCAGAGCTTGGATAAGAAACAGCATCATTATTACCATTTATTTTTCAACATATTACGACAGGTTAGATTAGATACAGCATCATTATTACCAGGTATCATTGCACATGTTACTAGAGCTTGCATAAGAAACAGAATCATTATTACCAGTTACCTTTCAACATATTACCAGGGGCTGGATAAGAAACAGCATCATTATTACCAGTTACCTTTCAACATATTACCAGAGGTTGGATAAGAAACAGTATCATTATAAGAAACAGCATTATTATTACCAATTATCTTTCAACATATAACCAAAGGCTGGAAAAGTAAAAAGCATAATTTTTTTACAAGTTATCTTTCAACATATTATGAGAGAGGAGAGGTTGAAAAAAAGATTTTTTTAAGTTATCATTCAACATATTTCAATGAGCTTGGATAAGAAACAGCATCATTATTAGCAGTTATCTTCTTTCAACACTTTAGCGCATCATTATTACCATTTATTTTTCAACATAAGATTAGATACAGCATCATTATTACCAGGTATCATTGCACATGTTACTAGAGCTTGCATAAGAAACAGAATCATTATTACCAGTTACCTTTCAACATATTAACAGAGGATGGATAAGAAACAGCATCAGTATTACCAGTTATCTTTAAATATATTACCAGAGGGTGGATAAGAAACAGCATCAGTATTACCAGTTATCTTTCAACATATTACCAGAGCTTGGATAAGAAACAGCATCATTACCAGTTATCTTTCAACATATTACCAGAGGATGGATAAGAAACAGCATCAGTATTACCAGTTATCTTTAAATATATTACCAGAGGGTGGATAAGAAACAGCATCAGTATTACCAGTTATCTTTCAACATATTACCAGAGCTTGGATAAGAAACAGCATCATTATTTCCTGTTATCTTTCAACATATTACCAGAGATTGATAAGAAACAGCATCATTATTACCAGTTATCTTTCATCATATTACCAAAGATTGGATAAGAAACAGCATCATTATTACCAATTATCTTTCAACATATTACCAGAGGGTGGATAAGAAACAGCATCAGTATTACCAGTTATCTTTCAACATATTACCAGAGGTTGATAAGAAACAGCATCATTATTACCACTTATCTTTCAACATTCGACCAGAGGTTGGATAAGAAACAGCATCATTATTACCAGTTATCTTTCAACATATTACCAGAGATTGATAAGAAACAGCATCATTATTACCAGTTATCTTTCATCATATTACCAGAGGTTGGATAAGAAACAGCATCATTATTACCAATTATCTTTCAACATATTACCAGATGTTGCATTCGAAACAGCATCATTATAACCAATTATCTTTCAACATATTACCAGAGGTTGTATAAGAAACAGTATCAGTATTACCAGTTATCTTTCAACATATTACCAGAGGTTGGATAAGAAACAGCATCATTATTACCAGTTATCTTTCAACATATTACCAGAGGTTGGATAAGAAACAGCATCATTATTACCAGTTATCTTTCAACATATTACCAGAGGTTGGATAAGAAACAGCATCATTATTACCAGTTATCTTTAAATATATTACCAGAGGGTGGATAAGAAATAGCATCATTATTACCAGTTATCTTTCAACATATTACCAGAGGTTGGATAAGAAACAGCATCATTATTACCAGTTATCTTTCAACATATTACCAGAGGTTGGATAAGAAACAGCATCATTATTACCAGTTATCTTTCAACATATTACCAGAGGTTGGATAAGAAATAGCATCATTATTACCAGTTATCTTTCAACATATTACCAGAGGTTGGATAAGAAACAGCATCATTATTACCAGTTATCTTTCAACATATTACCAGAGGTTGGATAAGAAACAGCATCATTATTACCAGTTATCTTTCAACATATTACCAGAGCTTGGATAAGAAACAGCATCATTATTACCAATTATCTTTCAACATATTACCAGAGATTGATAAGAAACAGAATCATTATTACCAGTTATCTTTCATCATATTACAAGAGGTTGGATAAGAAACAGCATCATTATTACATTGTATCTTTCAACATATTACCAGAGGTTGGAAAGAAACAGCATCATTATTACCAGTTACCTTTCAACATATTAACAGAGGTTGGATAAGATACAGCATCATTATATTCAGTTATCTTTCAACATGTTACCAGTGGTTGGAAAGAAACAGCATCATTATTACATTGTATCTTTCAACATATTACCAGAGTTTGGATAAGAAACAGCATCATTATTACCAGTTATCTTTCAACATATTACCAGAGCTTGGATAAGAAATAGCATCATTATTACCAGTTATCTTTCAACATATTACCAGAGCTTGGAGAAGAAACAGCATCATTATTACCAGTTATCTTTCCACATATTACCAGAGCTTGGATAAGAAACAGCATCATTATTACCAGTTATCTTTTATCGTATTACCAGAGGTTGGATAAGATATAGCATCATTATATTCAGTTATCTTTCAACATGTTACCAGAGGTTGGAACAAAACAGCATCATTATTACATTGTATCTTTCAACATATTACCAGAGTTTGGATAAGAAACAGCATCATTATTACCAGTTATCTTTCAACATATTACCAGAGCTTGGATAAGAAATAGCATCATTATTACCAGTTATCTTTCAACATTTTACCAGAGCTTGGAGAAGAAACAGCATTGTTATTACCAGATATCTTTTATCATATTACCAGAGGTTGGATAACATAGAGCATCATTATATCCAGTTATCTTTCAACATATTACCAGAGGTTGGATAAGAAACAGCATCATTGTTACATTGTATCTTTCACCATATTACCAGAGGTTGGAATGAAACAGCATCATTATTACATTGTATCTTTCAACATATTACCAGAGTTTGGATAAGAAACAGCATCATTATTACCAGTTATATTTCAACATATTACCAGAGGTTGCATAAGAAATATCATAATTATTACCAGTTATCTTGCAACATATTACCAGAGCTTGGATAACAAACAGCATCATTATAACCAGTTATCTTTCAACATATTACCAGAGCTTGGATAAGAAACAACATAATTATTACTAGTTATCCTTCTACATACTACTATAGCTTGGATAAGAAACAGCATAATTATTACCAGTTATCTTTCAAAATAATACCAGAGCTTGGATAAGAAACAGGATCATTATTACCAATTATCTTTCAACATATTACTAGAGCTTGTATAAGAAACAACATCATTACCAGTTATATTTCAAAATATTACCAGAGCATGGATAAGAAACAGAATCGTTATTACCAGTTATCTTTCAACATATTACCAGAGGTTGGATAAGAAACAGCATCATTATTACCAGTTATCTTTCAACATGTTATCAGATTTTGGATAAGAAACGGCATCATAAATAGCAGTTATCTTTCAACATATTACCAGAGCTTGGATAAGAAACATCATCATTATTACCAGTTAACTTTCAATATATTACCAGAGATTGATAAGAAACAACATCTTTATTACCTGTTATCTTTCAACATATTACCAGAGGTTGGATAAGAAACAGCATCATTATAAGAAACAGCATTATTATTACCAAATATCTTTCAACATATAACCAAAGGCTGGAAAAGTAAAAAGCATCATTTTTTTACCAGTTATCTTTCAACATATTATGAGAGGTTGGATAAGAAAAAGGATAATTTTTACCAGGTATCTTTCAACATATTACTGGAGCTTGCCTAAGAAACAGCATCATTACTACCAGTTATCTTTCAACATATTTCCAGAGCTTTGATAAGAAACAACATCATTATTACCATTTATTTTTCAACATATTACGACAGGTTAGATTAGATACAGCATCATTATTACCAGGTATCATTGCACATGTTACAAGAGCTTGCATAAGAAACAGAATCATTATTACCAGTTACCTTTCTAACATATTACCAGAGGCTGAATAAGAAACAGCATCATTATTACCAGTTATCTTTCAACATATTACCATTCCTTGGATAAGAAAGCAGAGCTTTATTACCAGTCATCTTTCAACATATTACCAGAGGTTGGATAAGAAACAGCATCATTATTACCAGTTATCTTTCAACATTATCCCAGAGATTGGATAAGAAACAGTATCAGTATTACCAGTTATCTTTCAACATATTACCAGAGGGTGGATAAGAAACAACATCAGTATTAGCAGTTACGTTTAAATATATTACCAGAGGGTGGAAAAGAAACAGCATCAATATTACAAGTTATCTTTCAACATATTACCAGAGCTTGGATAAGAAACAGCATCATTATTACATTTATTTTTCAACATAGTAGTACCAGGTTTTAGAGCATCATTATTACCAGGTATCATTGCACATGTTATTAGAGCTTGCATAAGAAACAGAATCATTATTACCAGTTACCTTTCAACATATTACCATTCCTTGGATAAGAAAGCAAAGCTTTATTACCAGTCATCTTTCAACATATTACCAGAGCTTAGATAAGAAACAGCATCATTATTACCAGTTATCTTTCAACATATTACCAGAGGATGGATAAGAAACAGCATCAGAATTACCAGTTATCTTTAAATATATTACCAGAGGGTGGATAAGAAACAGCATTGGTATTACCAGTTATCTTTCAACATATTACCAAAGCTTGGATAAGAAACAGCATCATTATTTCCTGTTATCTTTCAACATATTACCAGAGATTGATAAGAAACAGCATCATTATTACCAGTTATCTTTCATCATATTACCAGAGATTGGATAAGAAACAGCATCATTATTACCAATTATCTTTCAACATATTACCAGAGGGTGGATAAGAAACAGCTTCAGTATTACCAGTTATTTTTCAACATATTACCAGAGGTTGGATAAGAAACAGCATCATTATTACCAGTTATCTTTAAATATATTACCAGAGGGTGGATAAGAAATAGCATCATTATTACCAGCTATCTTTCAACATATTACCAGAGGTTGGATAAGAAACAGCATCATTATTACCAGTTATCTTTCATCATATTACCAGAGGTTGGATAAGAAACAGCATCATTATTACCAGTTATCTTTAAATATATTACCAGAGGGTGGATAAAAAAACAGCATCATTATTACAGGTTATCTTTCAACATATTACCAGAGCTTGGATAAGAAACAGCATCATTATTACCAGTTATCTTTCAAATAACAAAATCACAAACACCACAGCACTGAGGAGGAAGTCCGACAGCGTAAGAAAGAAAAAATAACAGAAATAAGTCACCATATAACGCTGTCGCAGTCTACGATGTCAGCTGATGCACGCCAAGTAGAAGAAGCTATGCTACTCACAGCACAAACACTGTTCCCAGACAATAGGAAGTACTGTTGGGCAAAACGCCGCACCTACTAATCCTCCTCGGGGAAAAGCCAATAAACAAAACTTAACAGATGAAGTCCACTTTACTGCTCCAAGTCCAGGAAATAGCAGTCAACAATTCCAATAGGATAAAACACAGCTTTATTAACAAAACAAAGTGAGCGCTTTCGCCGTTAGGCTTTTTCAAACTTTACAACTTACTACTAGTGAAACACATTTAAATAGTCATTACTGATCATTGATAGGTTAATTCATTACCAATGCTTAAAGCGCCACTAACATATATACATTTGATTTTTTCACATGCTTTATACGTGCAAATATATAGCAATAATATAAAAAGCACACAACACAAAACTTTCACTTTAAAATGTTTTTCAAGCATTTAAGCATGTGTACTAGTATTTGAAATATGGGAATATGTAAGAAAATACTTAAAACATATGGATTTAAAAACTGCTAAAAAACTACACAATATAAACTTACTGATAAGTCCCTATCTCTAAACTAAATATGCAATGGAAACATATTACCAGAGATTGATAAGAAACAGCATCATTATTACCAGTTATCTTTCAACATATTACCAAAGGTTGGATAAGAAATATCATAATTATTACCAGTTATCTTTCATCATATTACCAGAGGTTGGATAAGAAACAGCATCATTATTACCAGTTATCTTTCATCATATTACCAGAGGTTGGATAAGAAACAGCATCATTGTTACATTGTATCTTTCAACATATTACCAGAGGTTGGAAAGAAACAGCATCATTATTACCAGTTATCTTTCCACATATTACCAGAGCTTGGATAAGAAACAGCATCATTATTACCAGTTATCTTTCATCATATTACCAGAGGTTGGATAAGAAACAGCATCATTGTTACATTGTATCTTTCAACATATTACCAGAGGTTGGAAAGAAACAGCATCATTATTACCAGTTATCTTTCCACATATTACCAGAGCTTGGATAAGAAACAGCATCATTATTACCAGTTATCTTTCCACATATTACCAGAGCTTGGATAAGAAACAGCATCATTATTACCAGTTATCTTTTATCATATTACCAGAGGTTGGATAAGATACAGCATCATTATATTCAGTTATCTTTCAACATTTTACCAGAGGTTGGAAAAAAATAGCATCATTATTACATTGTATCTTTTAACATATTACCAGAGGTTGGAGAAGAAACAGCATTGTTATTACCAGATGTCTTTTATCATATTACCAGAGGTTGGATAACATAGAGCATCATTATATCCAGTTATCTTTCAGCATATTACCAGAGGTTGGATAAGAAACAGCATCATTGTTACATTGTATCTTTCACCATATTACCAGAGTTTGGATAAGAAACAGCATCATTATTACCAGTTATCTTTCAACATATTACCAAAGGTTGGATAAGAAACAGAATCATTATTACCAGTTATCTTTCAACATGTTACCAGAGCTTGGAGAAGTAACAGCATCATTATTACCAGTTATCTTTTATCATATTACCAGAGGTTGGAAAGAAACAGCATCATTATTACCAGTTATCTTTCAACATATCATCAAAGGTTGGATAAGAAACAGAATCATTATTACCAGTTATCTTTCAACATATTACCAGAGGTTAGATAAGAAACAGCATCATTATTACCAGGTATCTTTCAACATATAACCAAAGCTTGGAGAAGAAACAGCATCATTATTACCAGTTATCTTTCTACATATCACCAGACGTTGGATAAAAAAACACTTCATTATTACCAGGTATCTTTCAGCATATTACCAGACCTTGGAAAGAACAGCATCATTATTTCCAGTTATCTTTCAACATATTACCAGAGCTTGGATAAGAACAGCATCATTATTTCCAGTTATCTTTCAACATACTACCAGTGCCTGGATAAGAAACAGCATCATTATTACCAGTTATCTTTCTACATATTACCAGAGATTGGATAAAAAAACACATCATTATTACCAGGTGTCTTTCAGCATATTACCAAAGCTTGTATAAGAAACAGCATCATTATTACCAGTTATATTTCAACATATTACCAGAGATTGGATAAGAAACTGCATTATTATTATTACCAGTTTTCTTTCAGCATATTACCATAGGTTGGATAAGAAACAGCATCATTATTACCAGTTATCTTTCAACATATTACCAGAGCTTGGATAAGAAACTGAATCATTTTTACCAGTTATGTTTCAACATATTACCCGAGGTTGGATAAGAAACAGCATCATTAATACCAGTTATCTTTCAACATATTACCAGAGGATGGATAAGAAACAGAATCATTATTAGCGGTTATCTTTCAACATATTACCAAAGGTTGGATAAGAAACAGCATCATTATTACCAGTTATCTTTCAACATATTACCAGAGGATGGATAAGAAACAGCATCATTATTACCAGTTATCTTTCAACATATTACCAAAGGTTGGATAAGAAACAGCATCATTATTACCAGTTATCTTTCATCATATTACCAGAGATTGATAAGAAACAGCATCATTATTACCAGTTATCTTTCATCATATTACCAGAGGTCGGATAAGATACAGCATCATTATTACCAGTTATCTTTCAACATACTACCAGAGCTTGGATAAGAAACTGCATCATTATTAACAGTTATCTTTCAACATATTACCAGAGGTTGCATAAGAAACTGCATCATTATTACCAGTTATCTTTCAACATATTACCAGAGGATGGATAAGAAACAGCATCATTATTACCAGTTATCTTTCAACATATTACCAGAGCTTGGATAAGAAACAGCATCATTATTAACAGTTATCTTTCAACATATTACCAGAGGTTGCATAAGAAACTGCATCATTATTACCAGTTATCTTTCAACATATTACCAGAGGATGGATAAGAAACAGCATCATTATTACCAGTTATCTTTCAACATATTACCAGAGGTTTTATAAGAAACAGCATCATTATTACCAGTTATCTTTCAACATTCGACTAGAGGTTGGATTTTTAAAAAGGATGAGAAAAATGCACTTTTTAAGCACATTAGTATGAACCCTGCACATTCCTTTCTATTTGGTATCCTTGAAGTAGTTAGTAAAAACATTAGGGGTGGGGATTGGACTAATAAATTGCTTAGGGTAGAAGCAAGGTGGCGGTTTACACTAAATGCTACTGAAGCTCCAGGCATTAATGAATATTTAAGTATTAAACCTGAATTAAAGTTCAGGGCATCTAAACTTTAAAGCTTGCATTTCATATATTTTTAATTCTTCCCTCAATTTTTACACTTTTTAAAAGTTGTATTTGCAAACATTTTTTTCTTTCCAAATAGGACATGTTTTAATGTTTTAATGTTTTTATATTTAGGCACTTTCACTTTAAGAACTGATTACTGTTGATTAACTGAGACAATTTCTTGTATAAATGTGTAGAATGTAATAGTAAAATGTTCTGATGAAGACTGATGATAAAAGCGCTTGACCTCTATCTGGATTGTATTTGGACTATATTGTTTTTTCTTTTGGACATCTTAAAGGTTTTTTGCAATAAAACAGTTTTTTTCTACTTGGGTTGTAGGAATTTGGCTACAGAGTGGTTGGTTTCTATATCAGTTATCTTTCAACATATTACCTGAGGTTAGATATGAAACAGCATAATTTATTAAATATCTTGCAATTCTTTCTTTTATTTAAAACATGAGTTACTAGCAAAGGTATCGCCTTAAATAAGCCAGCTTCCTAGATTCACGTGACATAACCTCAGTGGTGAATATAGAAGTCTGATTGTTAGATCTGCATCAGTGTTTTATCGTTTATTTGGAGGTCTTCATCAACTTTTTTTTTGACAGCCTTAAAATGTTCTCTAAAAATGAGTTTCCCCATTGCTCTTTATGTTACACATCCACCTACAGAGTGCAGTGTGATAAAACTCATACAATTACTGATTAGTTTATCTTAAACAGTAACTAATTTTATCTCACTAGCTCTTACACAAAGAGTAAATGTCTACTTCTAGATGGCTTATTTGGGTTGTACATATAGCATTCCTCTCAACTGTGCAATTTTTTACAGAAGGTTCAGATTTTCAACTCATATTCTTCGTCTGAATCTCTTAAAATGTGTGGTTTTCTGGCAAATCATTGAGGAATGAAGTCACTAAATAATCATGCACATTTGATTTTTAAATGTAATAGCTTACAAAAAATACATGCAAACACACGCTCTGTTATTCTATCAACTATTTATGTTTATAAGAGCAATATTTAAATGCTGTCCCTATTTTTGGACCTTTGTTCTCACCCTCATGATTTTAGGATTTGTCCAGATTTTTTGTGCTGTGAGGTTGAGAGGTATGTAAATGCATAAAATTTGCATTCCTTTAGATTCCATCATATTGTCTGCAGGCTACAATAATCTTCTGCTGATAGGATAATCAGAACAGTAATTTCACTCTAAAGGATTTTTTTTTGTTTACTCTATGTTACCTCTCATATTTGCATTTCAAATAATAATAATAATCTAAAGAAAGATTGCCATAATTTCAAAAACCCTGATCCTGTGTCATTATGCTCTGAATGTTATGAGGTAATATGAATACTGATTTTTGTGGAAATTAAATTGAATATAGCTTCATTTGTTTGCTATTACAGATATTAGATACTAATTATCTACTTTTGAAATGCATTTAAAATATCACTATAGTACTATTTGATATTATTACAGTGATATTGATCTGACATGTCTAACTCATAGTAATGCAATTGAAGTACCACTTTTTGAAATTACAGCAAACTACACCTTTTTAAATGGAATGGGTACAAAGCTATTTTATCCACAGATCTATAAAATAAGGTCTAAAGAATATATAAATGAACTATGGTGCTTTCAAGTGCATTTTGTCAAGTACAGGACTGCAAGGTGAAGGTTTTGCAAGATTTACTTTATATATATATATATATATATATATATATATATATATATATATATATATATATATATATATATATATATATCTATCTATGGGTCCACTTTTAAATGCCGAAATCTCGAGTTTTAAAAAAATGAACCCAAAACACAGAGATTTCGATATCTCGAAATTTAAAAGTGGGAAAAAAAATGCAGACACCTAAAATAAAGTGTTTGCAGGGGAGCAAGCCCCCACACACCCCCTACTTGAATATATCTACTCTGATATTGCCCTGCAGTGAAGAGAACAGTGTGTGCAGCAGCAGCCTTGCCGTTCTTTTTACTGTTGTGCGACCTCAGAGTTGGCATATTTAAGTAGGGTGGGGGGGCACAGGGGAGCTTGCCCCCTGCAAACACTTTATTTTAGGTGTCTGACTTTTTTTCCTCACCATTCCAGTATTTAAAAGTGGGCATATATATATATATAATATATATATATATATATATATATATATATATATATATATATATATGGAGAGAAAGCTGTATTTATTTATTTTATTTTACAGTTTGTTTACCAGGATAGTCCACTGGGCCAAGAAGAGCCCATTTTCAATGGAGTCTCGGGGAGAAATGCTCCATGAACAACAATATAATATGAAGACAAGGCATTTATATTTATGTAATACTATTGAAGAACGATGGTATTACACAACAATGCTCCCTTTGGTATGTACCTAACCAGGCATATCAAACTGGAATGTCCACAGAGGTTCCTCACTAAAAGAATGCAAGGCGCATGTAATATGTCCTTTTCTGAACACCACAAGGCCCTAGCCCTGTATTTTGTCTCCTACAGGCTTTTGAGGGGACATCTATGCCTGGCATATAGGAAATTGTCAGACCCCACTCTGATGGACCTCCTGCATATCCCCAAAACAAACAGTACCAGAATTACCCATTCTAAAGACTTAAACCTTTATAGGACCAGCTGGAGAGATAGGTATGTATCCCAGAGACCACCCCATCTGTAAAATAGGCTCCCTATCCATCTGAAGCAGAGTTCCTCCCTAACCCAATTCAAGTGCAACTTGGGACAATTGGATGGTAAACTGGAAATTCATCCCTGGTTTGTTACCTATGTCTCTAATGCAAACAGGTAACCTGTAAATTGTTCATCTCCCAGGCCCATGCTTACACTTTATGCCTACTTTTACCCTACTTTATGCCTCTCCAGTATATACCAACCTAAGGCAATGTGATCTAAACAAGCTAGAGACCTGCTACAACAAAATCGCAAAATTCGCCACAGGGGCATCCTACCGTAGTCACCACTGTCTCTCACTTGCTGAACTGGGCTGGCTTGAACTCCCTCACCTCCTTCAGTGGTATCAACTCTCACTCGCCCACAAACTAGTAAACCATCCACTAAATGTCCCATCCCTCCAGAATCTACTCCAACCCTATCGCACCACCAGACCACTAAGATCCAGCAAAAAAATCACTTGCAGATCACTAAAGCCAATAACTCTGCTGGTGAAGCACTATTCTCTTGCACCATAGCCAAATTATGGAACTCACTCCCACCCACAATTACCTCCGTACCATCATGCACCAACTTCAAAACTTTATTAAAAGCGCACCTAAAAACATGCTGGCTATGCCCTTGCAACTCCCACTCTAATATCATCCGCCCCATCCAACTACTACCTTTCTTTCACCTCCACTAACTACCTTGATGATAGCAAGCTCAGATGCTCATAAGCCTAGTACTTATTATACAGCAGGAACTTCTCATTGTTACATTTGTTAATGCCTGTTATGTACTTCACAGATAAAGATTTTAGTTGTCTACTGATGTACTATGTTCTTCATCTGTAAATATGTTGTAAGTAATTTCTATGTTAAATTGTTAATCACTATGTAATCCAATGTAACTACTGTCTGTTTATTTTATGTGGAGCTTTTCTCCCCGGGCCTCCGCTGAAAATGGGCCCACGTCCAGTCGGACACTCCCGGTCAACAAATTTAAATAAATATAAATAAATAAATACACTTATCAAGGGTATCAGAACTTGTCAGAGATTTGGGATGCATAGTTAGGCTTAAAAAGACCCTTGTGGTCGTTAGCCTAGTAAACACTTATGAGCCTATGAACCTATGAACTATGTAGAATGTTATTTAGTGCTGGACAAGCAGATCAATGCTGGATGATTTTACTGGTTGCAAGATGATGTGTTCATGTTAGTTGATGCATTAAAAAAAGATAAAAAAAAAAATGTGCACTTTTTTCGTCTGCTTTTACTGTATTCGTGTTTCTTCCTACTTTATTACTTTATCTTGCTTTTGCGTCATCTTAAAAGTGCTTGGTAGTAACCTGATTAAAGTGTAGCTATCATTTTAAGCCTTTTGGTTTCAGCAGTTGGGCTTCAGACCAGTTGTTTTACATTAAGAAGGTTTGTGGTCTGCACTGTTGTGGCAGGACAGGTAGTTTACATCCTTCTAAGTTGGGAACTGCTGATTGAAGGCTCAGTGTCTGTTATTCTAAAAGTGTATTAGTTCTGGTTTAAGCACTTGGGCTTCAGGCCAGTTACTTTACATTAAGAAGGTTTGTGGTCTGCACTCTTGTGGGAGGAGAGGCTGGACTCTGCCCTTCTGAGATGGGAATTTCTGGTTAAAGGCTTATAGTGCCTGCATATTTGAACTGTTTCTTACTGAAATTGGTGTGCCTTATTTGCTGTAGCATAGACTAGATCCAGGCCTGCTGAATCTAGCTTTGTTTGTATAACTTGAGCACTAATCCAGATCTTCTTTTTTGGAGAAGGTTTCCCTGCACCCCAGTGGCAAGAGTGTGTAGTTAGAACTTGTCTGATTGAAGACTACAGGAACAGGGCTCGGTTTTGAGATTTTTTTTTTACTGGTTAATTGGGTAATTTGTTTAAAAGCCTTTTCTGGTTGCTTGTAGTCATCTAAAGCTGTTTTAAGTGTATTTTTTACTGTTTGTAGTCATTTAAAACTGTTTTAAGTGTATTTTTACTGTTTGTAGTCATTTAAAGCTGTTTTAAGTGTATTTTTGCTGTTTTTGCCTTATCTTTTCAACAAAAAAAGTCTTTGTTTCCCACCTTTCTAAGCTAGTATAGTCCAGTTTTCAGGCTAGTGCTGAATTCAGGGCTGTGTTACAAGTTTCTGAGTTGCCCATACCTTACTTGGATAGAAGGAGGTTTCTCTATTCACCCATTAGAGAGGGAGCGTTGAGCATCCTTTCTGTCCCTGGAGGAGTGGTTCCAGCCCAGAAGTTAGTAGTTTATAGGCCATTTTGGGCTAATTTCTTGCTCTTTCACTTCCCTGCTTTAAAAAACGCGTTTCATAGATTTATAGGTTCATAGATTAGTACTAGACGTACTGCCTTTGTGGGCCATTTTAAGCCTAGCCAATTACCCCCTGTGAGAATCAAACCCTGCACCTTGTGTCTATAAGGTAAGTACCTTAACCATTATGACAGCCTCCAACTTGCACAGTTTTGTACATCCGGGCAGCGACGGTTAGCTAGGGCTAAATTTATCCCGGCTCCACCAAGTCTCCTCTTCAGTTTTTCCCTTGAAAGTAACTCTCAACCTAAGCACTTAAAAAGCATCCTGCAGTCCAGCACTTGCTCAAAGCTAATAACAAGCACTAATATACCCTGACACTTGATTGCCCCAGCAGGGCAAGGCTCATTATTCTCCTCTCACCAGCCAAGTGACTAAGCAGCTCACCCTACTATTCAGGCATGACCAAAGGGCAATTTCAGGTGTACTCTCCAGTCCAGCTGGTGAACCTGGGTATCCTAAGACAATGTTACAACTGCCTCATGTACACAGACAACCTTCTCCTCCTACCACAAAACATTAACATATGCGAGAGATGCAATTATATAGCTAAACTGCAGGCTAAGCTCTCTCCACCCAAGACTGAAACAGGCAGTCATGAGGAGAAGGTTAACACTTGCACCACACCTCCAGCCTCAGATAGACATACTAAACCAGCACTGGCAAAAGATACACATAAATACATGAAATCATACTCGGAGGCTCTAAATAAAAACCTGCAAAAGCATCACAGACTTCCAAAGCAGACACCCAAAAAACCTGCACTTCCCGTCACAAACCAGACAACACAAAAAACACAAAATCTGTGTGCCGCACAATCACAGCCCTTAAGCCGAAATAACATACCTAACACACTAGCAATAGGTGACTCTATAGTCAGGCACACTGACGTCCACTCACTAGGCTGGACAAGGAGAAGGTTACTGTTAGCTGCCTGTCAGGTGCCAGAATCCATTTCATAACACAAGCACCCGGGTCACTCCAGAACAAGTACAAATATGACTCTGTCATTGTTCATGTTGGTGTGAATGACCTGAGACGTACTTCCCTGGACTACATGAAAAGAGACATGGAAGAGCTCTCTGATCATGTAGCCCAGGCAGGTATGACCCTGACCCTGAGTAGCAACCTGCCCTCATCAAGAATGATATCGCAGTATAAAGAAAAAAATGATCAATTTCAACAATTGGCTAAGCTTCTGGTGTCATTCAAATGGGATCCAGTGTCTGTCAGACCGGGATGACATACTCGACAAGCCTCGTTACTTCGCAAGAGACGGCTTGCACCTGTCACCCCTAGGCTTTCAAATACTGGCCAAGGCTCTTGCTGCCCGCATAGTGCCTTTTTTAGGCAAGGCTCATAAGTCAAACCCACCTCTGTAAACAGCACAAATAAAAAAATTAGGGTTATGCGACTCAACGCCAGGAGTTTAAATCTCAAAATGCACATTTTCAAAGCACTCCATAGTATGGAGAATGTCAACATCTGTGCAGTAACTGAAACCTGGTTCAAGGCTCCACAGACTACCCCAGCACTGCCAGGCTACAACTCATATCACACATTTCAGCCACAGAACATGGACTGAAATACAAAAGGATGGGGTGTATCCATATTCATCAAGGATACCTACACCTCCAGGTTAGTGGCGCAGCATGATACCTCCGAGATCATCCATGTGCAACTAACATCAGGCAAATCTGCAATGCAAATTGTGGCCTACTACAGATCACCCTCCATGACCCAGGACCACCACTCCACCTTTCTGGAGTCACTGGAAAACATGAAGGTCCTACCGAACACCCTGATATTGGGTGATTTCAATTACCCTACCGTTAACTGGGAAAACTACTCAAGTACAAACTCCCATGTCCAGCGCTTCCTGGAATTTATCAACTCAAATGCCCTGGATCAGCTGGTAAACTCCCCTACCAGAGGTGAAAACATATTGGACCTGGTCATCACCAACATGGGTGACAGGTGTTCCACACTGGAGGTCAACCCATCACTGTTAAGATCAGACCATAAACTAATCAATCTGGATGTCCACACCACACCACCACCTCCAACCAAGGAAACCACAGTGTAAACCTTCTCTATAGCAAACTTCACCTTACTTAAGACAGAGGTGGTAAGTTTCATAGCCCCCACGCTAAAGCATAACAGTGTCCAAAATGCAGGAACCTTTACAAATGCACTCTATGAGCACCTACAAGGATGCATGGTTCATGCCATCCTTAGCAAAACCAAGACTCACTCCCCTAAGAGAAGGAAACCAGTTTGGTTGACCCCCTGCCATAAACAAGCTATACAATAGAAGGAGGAAACTAGTTCAGAAAAAAAGCAAATCCCAAAAAGGAAAGACATCCCTGATCAGTATCAGTAAGAAAGTAAGGTCCCTCATAAAATCCTCCAAGGCTAACTTCGAAAGAAAAAAGAGCCAAGGATTCAAAAGATAACCACAAAGCCTTCTTTAGCTATGTCAAGAATTTAAATGGCAACTTGCAGATATGTTCTGAGCTAGTGCAAAATAGCACAAAATATGTTGAACCCACTGATATTGCCAACATCCTGGCAGATATATTCAGTGCAAACTTCACCCCCCTCTCACCCCCAAAAGGGCCCACAACAATGTGTGGTGAAAAGTGTAGTGTCCCGGAAATCACAGACGCACAGGTGAAAACAGCCCTTTCAAAAGCCAAAAGCACAGCATCAATGGAGCCAGATGGTGTCCCAGGATGCATCTTGCATGTACTACAGAACAAACTAACTCCCCACCTAAACACACTGTTCAGCCTCAGTATCTCCACATGCTACATGCCCATAGAATGGTGCACAGCAACGGTTATTCCGCTCCACAAAGGAGGGGCCAGAACTGACCCTGGTAACTATCGCCCCTTAAGCCTGACTAGCTTGGTCTGCAAGGCTATGAAGTGCATCATCATGGAACTCAATAAAGACATTGGGAACCTCCAAACACTTGGCCCAACCTATTTCAGCTTTGTTAAGGGCAGATCATGCCTACTAAACCTGGTTGACTTCTTTGAGATAGTCACCAAGGCCATAGATGAGGGGAAGATAGTTCACACAGCCTACCTTGACCTCGCCAAGGCTTTAGACACCATTCCCTATTCTGGAATTATAGAAAAACTCATGAGACTGAACATAAACCCCTACATCACGAGATGGGCTGCCAACTGGCTTACAGACAAAACTCACACGGTAAGAATAGCAGGCTCCAGGTCCAACTCTAAACCAGTCACAAGTGGTGTCCCACAAGACTCGGTCTGGGGACCCCTACTGTTTGGCATATACTTCTCAGAAGTATAGGCAAACACAGGAGGGCTATGGCTAACCAAGTTTGCCAATGACTGCAAACTGTGAGCCATAATTGACTCTCCGGCTGACACAGACATTCTCCAAAAGGGCCGTACTGAGAAGGACACCTGGTGTCAAAGTCATTGTCTCAAGCTAAATGCCAAAAAATGCATAGTCATTCCATTTGGGAAAAACAAAACACCCATGAATTACCATATAGGTGGCAGCCCCCTTAATACAGAAGAGGTAATAAGAGATCTGGGGACCCAGGTAGATAGTAATCTCTCCTTTGACAATCATATTGCCAAAGTAGTAAGGAAATCCTTCTATGTAGCCCATCTAATTACTAAAGGGTTTGCATCTAGAAATAAAGAGGTTATAGTGCCCCTCTGCTCGTCACTCATCAGACCCATCATAGAGTACAATGCCCCATTTGGGATGTACCTCACAAGACACTTCCAACAGCTGGAAAGACCACAAATGTACCTCACCAAGAGGATTACTGGCCTCAAACATATGTCCTGTGCAGCCCGACTGGAAAAACTCCAGCTGTACTGTCGCATATGGCTTACTCAGAGGTAATCTCTGCCTGACTTACAAAGCTATGTCCAACTCAGAATTGATGGACATGCTCCACCTAAATAAATCCAAGTCACTGCAAGCCACTCACTCTAATGAGCTAAACCTCACCACAACAATAAATAGAACATGCTGAAAGGATAGATTCCTGTCACAGAGACTTGGAACAAAATTCCTAACTACATTAGGCAGAGCCCCTCACTAACAGTCTTCAAGAGAAACCCTTGACGAGTGGATGGGTAACAGAAAATACACCCCTGGGATCACTTCCTTGGCTCTTCTTGACAGAGGCTCAGTTAATTAATCAATGGGGTGGCAAAAGCTGACACACTCTGGCTAGGCTTATAAATGCCCTCGGGCAGATAGCCTAGTACCTACCTATGAACCTATGAATCTATGATAGTTCTAATCAGTTTTGCAACTTTGTCATAGCATTGTTGAAGTTCTCATTTTTTCTGTGTCCTGGAGGTTAGTAAGGATGGGATTGCCATAAAAAAGTGTAGAGAAGAAATAAGTAGTAGCAAGTGTAGCTTTAGTTGAGTTGGTGAGAAAGTGTTTGACTCTATAAAGCATCCCTAGTTTTGGATGAGTTTTTCTTAACGCAATTTTGTATATTCAGGTCAAATTTAAGATTATCATCTGCTATAATCCCTAATAATTTGCTATGAGAAATTACTTCAATGGTTTTATTATCAAGAGAGAAGATTTTAATTGTTTTTTTCATAAGAAAGGGATTTGGGGAAAAATTGTAGTTTGATTTTTAGAGTTGACCATGAGTTGTGAGTTCAGTGTATGTTAAAGCTTCTTAAGTAAGTTTTTGGAGGTGTCCCATATTGCCAGATGTGCAAATGAGTGTGGAATCATCTGCATACTGTATTATGGAGGTCTGTTGTATGGATGTGTGTAAAGTGTTGGTGAGAATGTTAAAGAGGATGGGATTAATTATAGAGCCTTGTGGTACACCGGTGGTGAATGGGAGGTATGGAGAGAGGCTAGAGTGCCATTTTACTGATTGATACCAATTCTTGGGTTCATAGATTCATAGGTTCCCAGATTGGTACTAATATTTAATAGATAGCTTTTGCACCATAAAAGGGTGGATTGAGAGATACCTAATAATGACATTTTAAGTAGAATTTTACTGTGTCAAAGGCTTTAGACACATCTATAAATAAGGAAGTGACTCATTTGCCATTATCTCTAGCTTTCTTGAGAGCATCTATATAGGTTGCAAGTGCAGTGTAAGTACTATGGAAAGGGTGGAAGCCATGTTGTGTAGGGGTTAGGAGTTCTTCTTCCTGCAGAGATAGTTTAGAAATTGTTTTTGATTACACTTTTTAAGTATTTGTGAGAGAGGGATAAGATTGCTATAGGTCTAAAGTTAGTAATGTCTGCTGAATGTACTTCTTTGTGCAGAGAGATAATGTGTGACTTTTTTAGAGAGATGGAATCGGGGATTCCTGGATTGATCTATTTAAAAGGATTGAGACAGGAATGGCAATGCTATTAACTACTTTCTTGGAAAGTCATTAGCTGAAGGAGACCATGGTTTGTATTTGTTTAAGAGTAGTTCTATACAGGATGTGGGGACTTGTTTGAAGGTGAAAGTGGATGTGGTGACACATGGCTGTTGGGCAGGGTTAAGATTAGATGTTGGGAAATCCTGCGTAAGAGAAGCAATATTATCTATGAAATAAGAGTTGAGCTGTATTGGGTTGTGAGTGTTGAGTTATTGGGAGATGGGTTTGGGTTGAATTTTTGCCTGGGATTCAAGATTTCTTTAATGGCTGACCAGGATGTTTCTAAGGTTGTGTTTACTATTCTGAAAGTTTTAGAAGTATGTTTTTTGTCTTCATTAATTTGCTTTTAGTATGATTGCAAAGCATTCTGTAGTTTTGAAGATGTTGAGGTGTTTTATATTTTTGCCGTTCTTTCCATGCTTTTTCTCTATCCTGCAGTAACATTTTACTCTTTTTGGTTAGCCAAATTACACTATTTGTTTTTATTTTCTTCCTTCTAGGAGGTGTAAAGCTATTTAGGAGATTTGGGAAAGATGTATTAAATCATCTGCAGCATCACCAAAAGAGATAATTTTTAGAAAGTTCCAGTTAATAGATGATAGCGCAGTAATGAAAACTTCTGGGTTAAACTTGGAAAGATTAAGCATGCTGTTTAACTTGATGTGTGAGATGCCTGCTTGTATAGATTGAGAAATGATCACTGAGACAGTCAAACATTGTACCTGTGGTGGAGTATTTGTAGAATCTGATACTAAGATCCAGTCTAATAGAAAATGTTATGTTTTGCTATACTGTTTGGGGCTATTTATTAGTTGTGCTAGATGTAGGAGATTAGAATTTATGACCAGCCAATTGACATTCACATCACCTAGTTGTAATTTTTCTTGTGTTGTTGCTATAGATATCCAATGTAGGATATCTTCCAGTACAGTTACAATATATTGTCACCAGCAGGGATGTAAAGAACAGTAATATGTATGTGTTTATAATTGTTTAATTTTAGGAAAGTTATAAGAAGCACCGATGAATTGAATTTTGGTGTTGTTTTTTGTAAGGGGGAATGTGGTAGTTGTTGGGAAATGTTAAAGCAATGCCACCACCTTTTCTGTTTATATGGCTGTAGATCAATATGTATATATACCTTTAAGAAGCTTTCTAGGGAATTGCTCAAGTGAATAAATACTGAGCATGTGTGAGCCTGACTGCCATTTTGTAGTAAGCTGTTAATATGTAAGCATGTATGTCTGTGTAGTCTGTCAGTTAATCAGTTTGTTTATATTTTGTAAGGCTGCTATCCATCCTGATCTGTTTGTTTGTAATAAAGCAAGTAAACAAGCTACCCCATCTGTTCATCTTTAATGGGAAACATGATGAGCGACATGGTGTCAGAATGGGATCCAGAAATCCAGATTCAGGACCAAGAAGGCACTCAATTAAAGGTGGAGGAATATAGAGGAATGAATCATCCCTACTGCACGTTTAACTTGCAAAAAGACGTCAGAAACGTATTTCAGGTATCAAAGTTTACTTAAATAATCTCTTATTCAAAGAAATGTCCAAAACTATGACATATTGAGAAAAATATTTGAATATCTACAAAAAATGCCTGAAATAAAGTCCTTATCACATAAAATGAATAAAATAAACAACTTCATTTTTTTCGAAGTAGCTTATAGCATGTACTTTTTTTTGCATTTCTTAAAGCTATTCAACATATCCAAAGTATATAAAGTGTTTGCATGTTTATGCAATATTACAGTACAGTTATTTTGCAAAATACAGGCATTTCAAAGCATATTTCTCAAAGTACAGTATTTCAATGGGTTCAGTCTGCATTTGAATGTTATTCCAATTACTGGCTGTATGTGCATGTTCATGCATAATTACAAGGACCATTTTTTCAGTGCATTTGGGCATACCTTTTTGGCATGGCAGATGGATTTTGAAAACCAGTTTCACTTGTCTTTGACAATAACATTGCAGAGAATTGGAGCATGTTTGAGCAAGAGTATGATATTTTCATACAGGCTACATTTTCTGATAAAGATGATCATACAAAGGCATTTATTCTGCTTAATTTAGTTGGTTCAGAAGCCATAGAAAGAGAGTTTTCATTTCTGTATGCACCTGCTGTCTTTGCAGGGGATGGGGAGAACTGGCATATAGTGGTACCGGCTGAGTCAAGAAAAGACCCCTAGTGCTTAAAACATAAGTTTAGAGAAATGTGTAATCCCCAAACAAATATTATAATGGAAAGGCATTTAATTTACACAAGGGATCAAAAGCCTGGTAAAACATTTGCAGGATATATAACTGACTTGAGAAACAAGGCTAAAGATGTGAAGATTTGATGATTTAAGGGAGAGTTGATAAAAGACAGACTTGTGTGTGGTATTAAAGATAATGCTGTGAGAAAGATGTTGCTTCAGGACAGTGATTTAACTTTGAATAAGGCCACTGAGATTTGTCAAATAAATGAGCTCACAGAAGAGCACACAGATATGCTTACAAATGAGAAATGCATGCTTCCAGTATCTTCTACTGCTCATGTTGATAGTATGAAGCATGTGGTTAAAAGACACAGGCCCAAGCACATGGCAGCAACCAGTCTCAGTGAAGCACAAGTGTGAGTCAGCAAACTCAAAGCATGGGCCAACACCCAGTTTCATAGTTAACTGTCATAATTGTGATGCAAATCTTGATCCCAAAAGAGAAAAGTGCTTAGCTTTTGGTCAGCAATTCCACAAATACAATAAGTGGAATAATTTCAAAAGGTTTTGTAAATCAAATAAGGCTCATACTTTTATTAAAAGAGAGCATTTAAAGAGACAAGTTGATCACTTAGAAAGCGGTGACCCTACTTTTTATGTTGATGGTGTGTCTGTGCTTAATGAGACAGCCAATAGAGTAGATTTAGGGGCAAAGAATGAAGTATTTTGTACTGTTCAAATAAATAGAAAACACATAGAGCTCAAAGCTGACACAGGTTCAAAGTGCAATGTTATGTCAGCAGAAATCTTTGCTATAGTATGTGCTGGTGAGAAGCTTGATTTGGAAAAGTGTGCAAAGCTTGCTGCTTATGGTGGTAAAGAAATTCAAACTGAAGGTTCAGTAGTGCTTTCATGTTACTCTGCTGGAAATAGCTATGAGTTGCAATTTTACATGACAAAAGGCACATACAGCCATTATTAGGCCTCAGTGACAGTTTGAAAATGGGACTGCTTTCATTTAATAAGGAAGTCCACAAAGTTAGGTTGAAAGACCACTGTTCGAATTTCACTCAGTCTATTTTTTCTAACTATGCTGATCTTTTTGAAGACAAACTAGGCAAACTCCTAGTTGTGTACTCCATGACGTTAGACCCACAGGTCAGTCCAGTTGTCAGGCCAGCACAGAGAGTTCCAGTACCTATGCATAACAGGGTTGAAGCCGATGCACTGTACAAACATGTACACAAATGCATGGAACTCACCATACCCAGTAGAACCAAGATGCTCTGCTCCAAAAAAAGGAAGCCAATCTGGTGGTCCCTTGCCATAAACAAACTCTACAATAGAAGGAGGAAACTTATGCAGAATAAGGTGAAGTCCCAAGATTGGAAAAACTCCCTTATCAGCCTCAACAAAAAGTTGAGTTCCTTCATCAAATCCTCTAAAGCTAGCTATGAAAACAGAATTGCAGCAGATAGTAAAGACAACCACAAAGCCTTTTATAGTTATGTAAAGAATCTCCACAGCAATACCTAGATTTTCTCTGAGCTACTGCACAATGGTACCTTCTATACCATGCCAACAGATATTGCCAATATACTGGCCGACATATTCAGTGCCAACTTTACCCCCCCCCCAAAGGACCCCTCACAATACAAGTAGATTTCCAGGCACCCAGTATTATTACTGCACAGGTTAAAACAACACTGTTCAAGGCCAAGAATACAGCTTCTATGGGACATGGCAATATACCTGGTTGTGTTCTACCTGAACTACAAAGTGAAATGGCACTTCACCTGTGTGCTGTGTTCAGTCACAGCCTCACCTCAGGCTTTGTTCCTACCAAATGGTGCACTGCTACAGTCATCCCTATCCACAAAGGAGAAGTGACTACAGACCCTGGGAACTATCACCCCATTAGCTTCATGAGTCTGATATGCAAAGCTATGGAACACATCATCATGGACCTAATAAACAAATATCTGGATCCCACACGGTTTGGCTTTGTGAAGGGTAGATCATGCCTTTTCAACTTGTTCAAGTTCTTTGAGTCAGTCACCAGAGCTGTGGATGTAGGCAAGGTGATTCATACAGCCTACCTTGATCTAGCCAAGGCCTTTGATACTATTCCCCACTCAGGAATCATAGAAAAACTCACTAAGCTAGGCATCAACCCCTATATCACTAGGTGGGTTGCAAACTGGCTCAAAGGTAGAACCCACAGTGTGAAAGTAGCTGACTCCAAATCAGACTGCCTACGAGTCACAAGTGATGTCCCACAGGATTCGGTCCTGGGTCCTTTACTGTTTGCTATCTACTTCTATGAAGTCCAGGACACCACAAAGGGACTCTGGCTAACAAAGTTTGCAGATGATTGGAAGTTGGGAGCTATTATTAACTCCCCAAGTGATGTTGACATCCTACAGAAAGGCCTCACTGAGACCAATGACTGGTGTCAGTACCATGGCCTTAAGCTCAATACCACAAAATGTGTCAACATCCTCTTTGGGAAAAACTTGGTTCGCATGAATTACCACATTGATGGTAGTCTGATGAACACAGAAGGCGTTATAAAAGATCTGGAAACACAGGTTGACAGCAACCTTTCTTTTGAACACCACATTGCCACTGTGGTCAGAAAGTCCTTCTATGTGGCACATCTCATTACTAAGGGTTTTGCATCCAGGAAGAAAGAGGTCATTGTCTCCCTCTACTCTTCCCTCATTAGGCCAATCATTGAGTACAATGCCCCATTTGGCATGTACCTCACTAAACACCTGCAACAACTGGAGAGGCCGCAAAAGTACCTCACAAAGAGGATCCTAGGCCTTAAACATTTGTCCTATATGGACAGACTTAAAAAACTCCAGCTACTCTCTGTCTCATATCATCTACTTAGAGGCGATCTCTGCTTGTCTTACAAAGCCTAGTCTGAACCAGCTCTGTTAGAAATGCTACATCTAAAGAAATCCCAATCCCTCCGCACCACATGCTCTAGACACCTCATTACCACAATCAACAGAACATGCTAGAGGGACAGGTTCATAACCCAGAGACTGCCCATGCTCTGGAATAGACTTCTCATACATGTCAAGCAGAGCACCTCACTGGCCCTCTTCAAGAGAAATCTTGATGAGTGGATGAGAAATAGAAAATTCACCCCAGGGATCACTCCAGTGGTTTTACTCGACAGAGGCACTGGGAACTAAGGTCGGGTGGCACGATGCCAGGGTAATCCTATGGGCTAGGCTTGTAAAGGCTCCAGAGTCATTAGCCTAGTAAACACCTATGAACCTAGATAAAATGGTGCAGCAAGGTGTAATTTGCCCAGCCAATGAACCTACTGAATGGGAATGCTCCATGGTGGTAACTTATAAGAAAAGCTCAGATGATATCAGAAGATGTATTGATCCATGAGATTTAAACAAAGCAATAAAAAGACCTCATCATCCAATGCATGCAGTTGAGGAAACTGCAGCTGTTATGCCAAATGACACTGTTTTTTCTGTCTTAGATGCAAAGAGTTCATTTTGGAAAATTTTGCTTCACAGAAAGTACTCATTGCTAACCACTTTCAGTACTTCTTTTGGCAGGTACAGATTTTTGAGAATGCCATTTGAGATAAATTCTGCCAGTGAACTCTTCCAGATTGCAATGGAGCACATTTTTTCTGGGTATCCATGCAATATTATAGTAGATTATATTCTAGTAGGAGGCAATGGTGAAGCAGAGCATGACAGAAACCTCAAGAAAGTTCTGGAAACAGCATGTGTCATGAATCTTACCCTGAAATTTAGGCTGCGAGAAGTTACTTATGTTGGTCATCTGTTTACCAGCTCAGGCTTATGACCAGATCCTTCAAGCAAATAGCAATTCTCGAGATGCCAGCTCCAGACAATCTTCAAGCCCTACAATGTTTTCTTGGCATGGTTAACTACCTAGGCAAGTTCCAGACTTGAGCCAACTTTCAGCACTGCTTAGAGAGCTGACATGCAAAGATGTATCTTGGTCATGGTTAAAGCAACACCAGAGAGCATTTGATGTCCTGAAACAGAAAATTGACAGTCTACCAACTCTCAGATACTGTGATGTTCACAAACCAGTTACTCGTTCTTGTGATGCTTCAAAGTTTGTTCTTGGTGCAGTCATTCTTCAAGAGGGTATTTTATTTATTTATTTTTTTATTTTTATTTTTTTATTTTTATTTTACATTTGTTAACCGGGATAGTCCGACTGGATGCATGTCCATTTTCAGCGGAGGCCCGGGGAGAAAAGCTCCCAAAGTAAAAAAAATTATTACATATCTCAAAAACTTCAACGTATATCACATATTACGAACGGCGTAATGGTATAATTGGTGAAAAAAAAACGTTTAGACAGTAATAGTATATTTACAAAGGAATATCAAGACAATCCATACACATAACATCTATACAAAATCTAGAGAAAGAGTTAGCCAGGCTTGATACAGACAATCCATACACATAACATCTATACAAAAATCTAGAGAAAGAATTAGCCAGGCTTGATACAGTAGCAAGTCCGGTTTGACCCCAGGTGAAGTTTAAGTTTAGCTTTGAACTGACCTAGAGAAGAGTGAGGTTATCTCAGGAGGTAGTATGTTCCAATTTCTGCCTGCAGAGTTAGTAAAGAGGGAGTCACCGGCTAAGTTATTAGATTTACAGGTCTGGATAAGGAGTCTACTGGAAGAACGCAGTGATCTAGGGTTGTTATAAATAGTAACCAGGTTTTTGAGTGCAGGGGTGTTTTCAGGATTGTATAGAATTTTGTGTGTCATAACTAGTAGGTTATACAGTATTAGACTAGGTAGTTGGAGCCATCCAAGCTGAGATAGGTTAATGCAGTGATGTGTCCTGAAAGGAGATCCAGTAACAAACCTGGCGATGTGATTATAACAGATAGTGATTTTATTCAGAACAGTCTTACTAGTATTGTGGAGAAGAGGGGATGCGTACAGGAGAGAGGAGAGAAGATAAGATCGAGCAATGGCAACTTTAGCTGGGGGAGTCAGAAAGCTTTTTATTCTATACAATGAACCTAGTTTTTTATTGATGGTTTTGATCAGATTATTGACATGTAGGTCAAATTTTAAATTATTATCGATGGTGACACCCAGTAGTTTTGTAGAATGATCTGGCAAAATTATAGTGCCATCCTTTGCTTTGATTGTAAAGTTAATGCCGCTAGATCTTCGTGTTGGAAGGAATAACAGCATTTTAGTCTTTTTGGGATTCAGTATCAGGCGACGATTTGAGAGCCAGTTTTCTATAGTGGTAAAGGTGGACTGGGTAGTTAACTGTAACTCTGTAGGAGATGTTCCTGAGCAAATTAGCGTGGAATCATCTGCATACTGGATACAGTTGACTTTGGGAATGACAGTGTTCAAGTCATTGATGAAGATAGAGAATAACAATGGGCCTAATATGGATCCTTGTGGTACACCCAGGGTGTTAGGCAGCAGGGTGGATAGTTTGGTCTGCCATAACACGGCCTGTTGTCTACCACTTAGGTATGAATTAAACCATTGTAGGGCTTTAGGATCTAGACAAAGAGATTGTAGGGTATTGATTAATAGTTGGTGATCCACCATATCGAATGCTTTGGACAGATCCAGAAATAGAGCTGAGGAAATAAGGTTATTATTGCGGTGTACCAGTAGCTTCTGACTCAAACTGAAATGCAGTATGCTCAGATAGAGAAAGAACTTTTAGCAATTGTGTTGCATGCTTTAAGTTCCAGGATTATATTTACGGCAGCCCAATTCAGATTGAAACTGACCAACAACTTCTAGTCACTATTTTGAGAAAGCCTATGCATACAGCTCCTGACAGATTGAAACTCATGATGTTGAAAAACAGAACATGCCAGAGGGATAGATTCCTGTCCCAGTGACTTCCCATACTCTGGAATAAACTACCTATCTATATCAAACAAAGCTCCTCATTAGCACTCTTCAAGAAAAACCTTGATGATTGGATGGGAAATAGGAAATTCACCCCGGGGATCACCTCTGTGGCTCTTCTCAACAGTGGCACAGGAAAATAAAGCCAGGGTACCTTTTTGGCTGGGCTTGTATAGGCCCCAGGGCCGATAGCCTAGTACCTACCTATGAACCTAAAAGTATAATTTCAATCTTGTCTACACGAAAGGCAAACTTCTTTATCTTGCTGATACTTTATCCAGATCACCCAAAATACCACTGAACAGCATGAAAATAAGAAACTTGATTGTGAAGTCATGGAAGTGAGAACCTCCACACATCTTGATAAGCTTAAAAGCTATACTGCCTCAGATCCAGTTCTTCAGAAGCTCAACTGCTTTATCAGTGGAGGATAGCTTTCAAAGCAATCTTATTTACCAGTAGAAGTGCAACCTTATTTTCCCTACAGAGATGACATTTTGTTTGATAATGGTGTCATCATGAATGGTCCAAAAGTAATTGTTCCAAAGTTCTTGAAACAAGAGTATATTACCATCTTGCATTGTGGCCACCCAAGAACTGATTTTACCAAAGAAAGAAGAAAGGACTAGAATTTTGGCCTTCTATGTCACCGGATATTGAGAGAGTGCTTTCATCTTGTTCTGTATGTTATCGTATTAAGTCATATCAACAGAAGAAACCCCTTGAGCTCAACCAGATTCCTGAACTACCTTGGTTGACAGTAGCTACAGACTTTTTCAAGTGGAATAGTCACCCTGACTTGATGTTAGTAGACTCATTCAAATTGGTTCAAGAATGACCTACTTCCTAATCTAGCATCCAGTACTCTCATTACTAAGATGAAGTGTTATTTTGCAGTCCATGGTAGCCCACACAAAGTAATTTCTGACAATGCTACATAGTTTACGAGCCAACAGTTTAAAAGATTTGTTGATGAGTGGGACTTTATTCATGTTGCAAGTAGCCCTGAGTACCCGCAGTCAAATTGTTTGGCAGAACGTGCAGTTCAAAGTACGAAGCAATTACTAGAGAAGTCAAAATGAGACAATAGGGATGTTTTCTTGAATCTCTTGAATCTCAGAAGTGTTCCTCATGATAAACATCTTGGTTCACCTGCACAGAGACTTCTGTCGAGACAAACCAGAACCACACTACCAATTAGTAGTTCATTATTGGATCCATATGTCAAAAACAACAGATCAGTGAAAGCCAATCTGTTAAAGAAGCACTATTTCTGAAAGTCCTATTATGATAAGACCAGCAAACTACTCAATCCATTACGAGAAGGGGAGATAGTGAGGATGCAGAAGTCCAAATGTTTGATTGGATTGGTGTTGTGAAAAGTGTATGTCCAGAGCAGAGATTGTACATTGTGGAATCGCAAGGAGCAGAATTTAGGTGGAATTGGAAACATTTAATCCCGGTGTCCAAGCTTGTATTGCAGTATCATACCTGTGAGAGACACTCTATCCCCAGGATTCAGCAAGCTCTGCATGGTGTGCAGGAATAGTGCAGTAGCTGTTGGAGGCAATATGACCGCCGTGCGATCCAAGAATAAGCTTCTGGGACGTGCATGAGTGCTCCTGCATTATTCCTGCATGGACACAGCTCCTGTATGCAAATTACCCCATTTACAGATGAAAACCATACAAATGAGGTGAATTTGCAATCCAGGAAGCTGGCAGCCAGCCGTGCAGGACTAGTGAAGACTGCAGAAATGTAATCAGTTAGTAACCAAGTACATTTCTGCAAACTACAAAATGGAGCCATGACAGCTCCAAATAAAGTGTGTATATAATGTGGAAACCATGCCAATGGCCAAATATATGGCCACTGGCATGGAAAACAGTTGCAAAAATAAAAAAAAATAACTTTTATTTTTTTAGCTGATTTCGGCTGTTTAAGCGTAGGGTAGCAGCGTGCAAACAGGATTGGGCAGAAAATTAAAAAAAAAACTTGAAATCAGCATTCTATCCAAAATCACAATTTTGTCATTATACTCAATGGCAGGCAGACGACAACATGGCCAGTGAATAGTGGGTGCTAAGGGGGAAGGCTCAGTGTCAGACTTGTAACTAGGCATTAGCAGGCAATTCTATGCAAATGAGGGGAATAGGTTCATAGGTTCATAGGTTCATACTAGGCTATCTGCCCTAGGGCATTTATAAGCCTAGCCAGAGTGTGTTTGGCTTTCAACACCCATTTTAAATTAATTTTGCTATGCCCTTTTTCGAGGTTAGTATACTGTGCCTCTGTCTAACAGTGACACAGAAGTGATACCCGGGGTAAACCTATGATCTCCCATCCACTCATCAAGATTCCTCTTGAAGAGAGTCAATGAGGGACTCTGCCTAACCTGGACTGGGATTTTATTCCAGAGTGAAGGGAGCCTCTGGGTTATGAATCTGTCCCTCCAGCAGGTCCTATTTATTTCAGTGCTGAGGTTCAAGTCTCTCGCGCACGTAGATCGATGGGATTTGGATTTTCTGAGGTGCAGCATGTCCATTAATTCCGGGTTGGACATGGCTTTATACGTCAGGCACAGATCTCCTCTGAGCAGGTGGTATGCCACTGAGTAGAGCTGGAGTTTCTTTAACTGGGCAGCATATGGCATCTGTTTGAGCCCTTTGATCCTCTTGGTAAGGTACTTTTGGGGTCTTTCCAGTTGCTGCAGGTGTCTGGTAAGGTACATCCCAAAAGGGGCATTGTACTCAATTATGGGCCTGATGAGGGATGAGTAAAGAGGCACGATGACCTCCCCTGATCTAGATGTGAATCCCTTCATGATTAGGTGGGCTATATAAAATGTGCTTCTAACCACTTTGGCCACGTGGTTGTCAAATGAGAGATTGCTATCAACTTGGGTGCCCAGGTCCCTAATTACTTCTTCTGTACTTAATGGATTACCACCTATGTGGTAATTTGTTGGCATTTTGTTTTTGCCAAAGGGGATGACTATACACTTTTTGGCATTTAGCTTGAGGCCATGGCTCTGGCACCAGTTGTCTGTTTCTATGAGGCCCTTTTGGAGGATGCTTGTGTCGGCTGGAGAGTCGATTATGGTGCCCAGTTTGCAGTCATCTGGGAACTTGGTCAGCCACAGTCCTTCCGTGTTGGCCTGTACCTCCGAGAAATATATACCGGACAAGAGAGGTCCCAGGACTGAGCCTTGTGGGACGCCACTTGTAACTGGTTTGGAGTCTGACATGGCTCCAGCAGTTCTAACCATGTGGGTTCTGTCCTTGAGCCAGTTTGCAACCCATCTAGTGACATAGGGGTTTGTATTTAAGCTGGTGAGCTTATCTATAATGCCCGAGTGGGGTATTGTATCGAAGGCTTTTGTGAGGTCCAGGTCCAATGATACTGAATCTCAGATCCCCCTCATGGCTAGCCTGCACCCAACCGTGTCAATGCAGGAACACCATGGTGCAAGCCTAAGAGCTAGCTGAAATCATAGATGGGTGTGTCAGGCATACTGTAAGCTTATTGAAGTCCTGTGGCTCGGGTTTGCCCTTATCTTAGCAGAGCTAAGCAAGGGGGTGTGTCTGAACCTGCCAAGCACACTTTACATTGCCTAAGCGGGAGTGAGCGCCGCGCACCATAATTTAAAGGAAAAAAAAGTAAACCAGGAAATAGCATCTCCATGCACATCTGAGCACTGTGCTTGTGTGGCGCGCCCCTGGGCTTAAACAGGAAGGCAATGGGAAGGAAAAACAGCAGTAGAAAGGTAATCAAGGAGAACTAGCATAGCTGGAAGGTGAAATGTATCATAATCAGCCAATTACACAGTCAGCATCCCAGTCCAGCACACCACTATAAACTATGCAAACACCTTTTCCTCTAATTTTTCCCACAAACTCTACACCACTGGTGTACACAAGCAGGGAAATGTTACCAAACAAAAGTAACAAAATGACAGGGGCTGCAGCAGCTATCATAATTTAACATGTGGAAGAGGCTGAGGGTGGTGAGGATGACAATGCTGATGACCAACCCACAGTGAGAACAAGGAGAAGAGTGTACAGACCCAGGGTAACCTACCAGGAGGCTATATGAGCTGGAGATAGTGGAGTGCTATAGGGTGGACAGGGACCTCCTACAACAAATTGTTCAGCTGTGCCGACCACACCTCACACACAGGACCAACAGAGGGGAATCCATCCCATTGGATACCAACGTATGTGTAGGCCTAAAAATACTAGCCACAGGTACCTTCCAAAGGTCAACTAGGGATATCATGGGGATCTCACAGACATCAGCATCCAGGGTACTCCACCAGTTCCTGGATGCCACGTCAGCACATGCCGGTAAGCATGTATATTTCCACAACAGTCATGAGGCATTGACCAGCAATATGCGTCTCTTCCACCAAATAGCAGAATACCCTGAGGCACATGCACAGACCAGAATCATAACAGAGCATGTGTCTGGGATGCTCAAGTCACAGTTCCGGTGCCTGGACACATCCGGTGGAGCCTTGCAGTACTCACCAGCTACATGTACCCAAATTGGCATCATATGTGCCATGCTACACAATATGATCCTGCGGAAACAGCTGCAGCAGGAACAGCATGGGCAGGGCTACACAGCCCCCCACCATTGCCAAGGCCTGCACAGACACAGAGTGATTCGGAGGAGGAACAACCTGAGCCTGCCCCAGTAAGCAGAAGGAGGCATGCCTAGTATGCCCAGGCCATGGCAAAGAGACAACACATAGCACATACACTGACATAGTAGAAACCCAAGGAATGACATGTAGATGGACAATAGAGGTACGACTGCTGAATCCTACGCAAATGCACTTTATAAGCACTTAGACGAGTGTAGGGATCATGCTATCCCAAACAGAACCAAGATGCTATCCTCCAAAAAAAGGAAGCCAATCTGGTGGTCCCCTGCCATAAACAAACTCTACAACAGAAGAAAGAAACTGTTGCAAGAAAGAGTAAAATATGATAATTGGAAGAACTCCCTCATCAGCCTCAGTAAGAAGCTGAGATCCCTCATAAAACCCTCCAAAGCTAGTTACGAAAACAAAATTGCCACTGCCTCTAATGACAGCCTCAAAGCATTAAATAGCTATGTCAAGAATTTCAATGGCAACACTCAGATCTGCTCTGAGTTACAGCACAGTGGCACTAATATACAGAACTGATATTGCCAACATCCTGGCAGATAGGTTCAGTGCTAACTTCACCCCTCTTTCACCCTCTAAAGGGCCCATCTCTATACCAGAAGAATGCAAAATTCCTGTAATCATGGCTACACAAGTAAAACCACACTCTCCAAAGCCAAGAACACAGCATCCATGGGACCTGACAACATCCCAGGCTGCATTCTACATGAACTACAGAATGAACTGGAACCCCACCTAAGCAGCATGTTCAATCATAGCCTCACCTCAGGCATTGTGCCCACTGAATGGTGCTTAGCGATGCTTATCCCACTCCACAAAGGGGGAGCCACGACGGACCCCGGGAACTACCACCCCATTAGCCTAACGAACCTGGTCTGCAAGGCCATGGAAAGTATCATCATGGAACTTATAAACAAAGACATTGGTAATCTCCAGACTCTGGACCCCGCCCAGTTTGGGCTTGTAAAAGGCAGATCATGAAGAAGTCACCAAGGTCTTAGACGAGGTTAAGGTGGTTCACACAGCCTATCTAGATCTCTCCAAGGCTTTTGACACCATCCGCCACTCTGTAATTATAGATAAACTCACTAAACTAGGCATAAATCCCTATGTCACAAGATGGGTTGCCAACTGGCTCACTGACAGAGCCCACACTGTGAAAGTAGCAGGCTCCAAATCCGACTTCAGACCAGTGACAAGTGGAGTACCACAGGGTTCAGTCCTGGGTCCTCTCCTGTTTGATATCTACTTTTCTGAATTACAGGCTAACACAGAAGGTCTTTGGCTAACTAAATTCGCAGATGACTGCAAACTAGGAGCCATAATTGAAACTCCTAACGATGTGGACATCCTATAAAAGGGCCTCACTGAGACAGATGCCTGGTGTCAAAGCCATGGCCTCAGGCTCAATGCCAAATAGTGCATTGTCATCCCCTTTGGCAAAAACTCTGTACCCATGAGCTACCACATAGCTGATAGTCTACTTAACACTGAAAGTGTGATAAGAGACCTTGGGACACAGGTGGACAGTAGTCTCTCCTTTGATAATCACATCTCCACAGTAGTCAGAAAATCCTTCTACATGACACACCTCATCACAAAAGGTTTCTCATCCAGGGAAGAAAGAGGTCATTGTTCCCCTCTACCCATCACTCATTAGACCCATTATAGAGTACAATGCCCCTTTTGGTATGTACCTCACAAGACATCTTCAACAACTGGAAAGGCCCCAGAAATACCTCACAAAGAGGATTACAGGCCTCAAACAGATGCCCTATGCAGACCATCTCAACAATCTCCAGCTTTACTCCGTCGCGTATCGCCTACTCAGAGGTGATCTCTGCCTAACATACAAAGCTATGTCAAGCCCAGAGCTGTTGGACATGTTCCACTTAAAAAAATCCAAATCTCTCTGAGCTACATGGTCTAGGGACCTAAACTTTGTCACCGTAATAAACAGAACATGCTGGAGGGATAGATTCCTGTCCGAGAGACTTCTCATACTCAGGAACAAACTACATATCTATATAAAACAAAGCTCCTCATTAGCACTCTTCAAGAAAAATATTGATGATTGGATGGGAAATAGGAAATTCACCCCATGGATCACGTCTGTGGCTCTACTCGACAGGGGCACAGGAAAATAATTTTCTTGGGTGGCGAAAGCCAGGGTACATTTTTTGGCTAGGCTTGTATGGGCCCTAGGGCAGATAGCCTAGTACCTACCTATGAAACTATGAACCTATAATACCTGAGGTACCTGTACCATTGTTCAGTGTTTAAGCTCTCTGGTGAATATAATACCTGAGGTACCTGTACCATTGTTCAGTGTATAAACTCTCTTCTGAATATAATACCTGAGTTACCTGTACCATTGTTCAGTGTTTACACTCTCCGTGAATATAATACCTGAGGTACCTGTACCATTGTTCAGTGTTTAAGCTCTCCAGTGAATATAATACTTGAGGTACCCATAGCATTCTTCAGTGGTTAAACCTTCCTGTGAATATAATACCAGATGTACCTGTACCATTGTTCAGTGTTTAAACTCTTTGGTGAATATAATGCCTGAGGTATCCTTATCATTGCTCAGTGTTTAAGCTCTCCGGTGAATATAATACCTGAGGTATCCTTACCATTGTTCAGTGTTTAAGGTCTCCTGTGAATATAATACCTGAGGTACTCGTACCATTGTTCAGTGTTTACTCTCTCCAGTGAACATAATACCTGAGGTACCCACAACATTGCTCAGTGTTTAAACTCTTCTGTGAATATAATACCTGAGGTACCCGCACCATAGGTTCATAGATTAGTACTAGGCTAACTACCCTTGTGAGCCATTTTAAGCCTAGCCAATTATCCCTTGTGAGACACATACCCTGCTCCTTGTGTTTGTAAGTCAAACACCTTAACCATTAGACCACCCTCCCAGCAACACCCTCCCATTGTTCAGTGAATAAGCTCTCTGGTGAATATAATACCTGAGGTACCTGTACCATTGTTCAGTGTTTAAACTCTCCTGTGAATATAATACCTGAGGTATCATTACAGTTTTTCAGTATTTAGGCTCTCTGGCGAATATATTACCTGAGGTACAAATACCATTGTTCAGTGTTTAAGTTCCCCTGTGAATATAAAAGCTGAGGTACCTGTACCATTGTTCAGAGTTTAAGGACTCTGGTGAATATAATACTTGAGGTATCTGTAACATTGTTCAGTGTTTAAACTCTACTGTGAATATAATACCTGAGGTACCCATACCATTGTTCAGTGTTTAAACTCTCCTGTGAATATAATACCAGAGGTACCCATACCATTGTTCAGTGTATAAGGTCTCCTGTGAATATAATACCTGAGGTATCCATAGCATTGTTCAGTGTTTAAATTCCCCTGTGAATATAATACCTGAGATAACTGTACCATTGTTCACTTTTTAAACTCTCTGGTGAATATAATACCTGAGTTATCCTTACCATTGTTCAGTATTTAAGCTCTCCAGTGAATATAAAACCAGAGTTGCCCATAACATTGTTCAGTGTTTAAGGTTTCCTGTGAATATAACACCTGAGGTACCAATACCATTGTTCAGTGTTAAAGCTGTCCGGTGAATATAATACCTGAGGTACTTGTACATTGTTCAGTGTTTAAACTCATCATTGAGTATAATACCTGAGGTACTCGTACCATTGTTCAGTGTTTAAGCTCTCCGGTGAACATAATATGTAAGGTGTCCATGCCATTATTCAGTGTTTAAGCTCTCTTTTGAATACAATACCGGAGGTACTCGTACCATTGTTCAGCGTTTAAGCTCTCCTGTGAATATAATACCAGAGATAGCCATACCATTGTACAGTGTTGAAACTCTCCAGTGAATATAATACCTGAGATACCCATAAGATTATTCAGTGTTTAAACTCTCCAGTGAATATAATACCTGAGGTACACATACCATTGTTCAGTGTTTAAGCTCTCCTGTGAATATAATACCTGAGGTACCCATACCATTGTTCAGTGTTTAAGCTCTCCGGTGAATATAATACCAGAGGTACACATAACATTGTTCAGTGTATAAGGTTCCCTGTGAATATAATACCTGAGGTACCCATACCATTGTTCAGTGTTTAAACTCTCCTGTGAATATAATACCTGAGGTACCCATACCATTGTTCAGTGTTTAAGCTCTCTGGTGAATATAATACCTGAGGTACCTGTACCATTGTTCAGTGTATAAACTATATTTTGAATATAATACCTGAGATACTTGTACCATTGTTCAGTGTTTACACTCTCCCGGGAATAAAATATTTGAGGTACCTGTACCATTGTTCAGTGTTTAAACTCTCCTGTGAATATAATACCTGAGGTACTCATACCATTGTTCAGTGTTAGGATCTCTGGCGAACATAATGCTTGAGGTATCTGTACCATTATTCAGTGTTTAAACTCACTGCTGAATATAATACCTGAGGTACCTGTACAATTGTTCACTGTTTAAGCTCACCAGTGAATATAATACCTGAGGTACCCATACCATTGTTCAGTGTTTAAACTCTCCGGTGAATATATCACCTGAGGTACTCATTCCATTGTTTAGTGTTTAAGCTCTCCGGTGAATATAATAACTGAGGTACCCATACCACTGTTCAGTGTTTCAGCTCTCAGATGAATATAATAGCTGAGGTACCTGTACCATTTTTCAGTGTTTAAGCTTGTCAATGAATATTATACCTGAGGTACCTGTACCATTATTCAGAGTTTAAGTTCTCCTGTTAACATAATACCTGAGGTACCCATACAATTGTTCAGTGTTTAAGCTCTCCTGTAAATATAATACCTGAAGTACCTGTACCATTGTTCAGTGTTTAAGCTCTCCTGTGAATATAATACCTGAGGTACCTGTACCATTGTTCAGTGTTTAAGCTCTCTGGTGAATATAATATCTGAGGTACCCGTACCATTATTCAATGTTTAAACTATAAAGTGAATATAATACCTGAGGTACCCATAGCATTGTTCAGTGTTTAAACTCTCCGGTGAATATAATACCTGAGGTACCTGTACCATTGTTCAGTGTTTAAGCTCTCTGGTGAATATAATACCTGAGGTACCTGTACCATTGTTCAGTGTTTAAACTCTCCTGTGAATATAATACCTGAGGTACCCATACCATTGTTCAGTGTTTAAACTCTCCGGTGAATATAATACCTGAGGTACCTGTACCATTGTTCAGTGTTTAAGCTCTACTGTGAATATAATACCTGAGGTACCCATACCATTGTTCAGTGTTTAAACTCTCCAGTGAATATAATACCTGAGGTATCCATAGGTTCATAGGTTCATAGGTTGGTACTAGGCTATCAGCCCTAGGGCCTATACAAGCCTAGCCATAACAATTCCCTGGCTATTTCCTCCCACACTATTTACTTCCCTGGACCTCTGTCTAGCAAGGTGACTGATGTGATCCCTGGGGTGAATTTCCTTTCTCCCATCCAATCATCAAGGTTCCTTTTGAAGAGGGCCAAAGAGGCAATCTGCTTGACATGTATGGGCAATCTATTCCAGAGTCTGGGGTGTCTCTGGGTCAGGAACCTATCCCTCCAGCATGTTTTGTTTATTGTGATGACAAGGTTTAGATCCCTGGAGCATGTGGCTCTGAGGGATTGGGATTTCTTTAAGTGTAGCATGTCCAACAGGATTTGACATGGCCTTGTATGTTAAGCAGAGATCGCCTCTGAGTAGACGTTATGCGACAGAGTATAGCTGGAGTTTTTTAAGGCAGTCAGCGTAGGGCATTTGCTTTAGGCCTGTGATTCTTTTAGTGAGGTATTTCTGTGGCCTTTCCAGTTGTTGCAGATGTCTTGAGAGGTACATACCAAATGGGGCATTGTATTCTATAATGGGCCTAATGAGGGATGAGTACAGTGGGACAATGGCCTCCTTTTTTCTGGATGAAAAGCCCTTAGAGATGAGGTGCGCCACTTAGAAGGATTTCCTGACTGTTATGGCGATGTGGTTATCGAAGGTGAGATCACTGTCCACCTGTGTCCCTAAGTCTCTTATCACACTTTCGGTGTTTAGTGTACTGCCACCTATATGGTAATTCAAGGGTGCATGTTTTTTTCCCAAAGGGGATAACTATACATTTTTTGGCATTGAGCTTGAGCCCATGGCTCTGGCACCAAGCATCTGTTTCTGTAAGGCCCTTTTGTAGAGTATCCACATCATTTGGGGATTCAATAATAGCTCCCAGTTTGTAGTCATCTGCAAACATTGTTAGCCAGAGTCCCTTAGTGTTGGCCTGTACTTCAGAGAAGTAGATGCCAAACAAGAGTGATCCCAGGACTGAACCCTGAGGTACTCCACTTGTCACTTATATGGAGCTGGATTTGGAGTCGGCTACTTTTACAGTCTGGGTTCTATCAGTAAGCCACTTAGCAACCCATTGGGTGACATAGGGATTAATGCCTAGCTTAGTCAATCAGGTTCAGGAGACAAGATCGGCCCTTCACGAACTCAAACTGGGTGGGTTCCAGTGTTTGAAGGTTGCCAGTGTCTTTGTTTATAAGTTCCATGATAATACACTGCATGGCCTTGCAGATAAGGCTTGTCAGACTGATGGGACACTAGTTTCCGGGATCCAAGACGGTAGCTCTCTGCCACTCAGTGGGCACGAAACCTGCGGTGAGACTATGATTAAACATGACACTTAGGTGAGGTGCCAGTTCATATTGTAGTTCATGTAGTACACAGCCCAGGATGTCATTTGGTCCCATAGATGCTGTATTCTTAGCTTTGGAGAGTGGGTTTTTTTACCTGTGTGGCCGTTATTACCAGAATTTGGCAATTTTCCAGTATTCAGATGGGCCATTTAGGGGGTGAGAGGGGGGTGAAGTTGGCACTGAATCAATCTGCCAGGATATTGGCAATATTCTTGGGATCAGTATATTTAATGCCATTCTGTTTTAGCTCAGAGCAGATCTGAGCATTGCCATTTAGATTCTTGACATAGTTATAGAATGCCTTGTGGTTGTCTTTGGAATCTTTGGCAATTTTATTTTTGTAACTAGCTTTGGAGGATTTTATGAGGGATCTCAGTTTCTTACTGAGGCTGGTAAGGGAGTTTTTTGCATCCTGGGATTTTCCTCTTTTCTGCAACAGTTTCTTCCTTTTGTTGTAAAGTTTGTTTATGGCAGGGGACTACCAGACTGGCTTCCTTTTTTTGGATGAGAGCATCTTGGTTCTATTTGGGATGGCACGATTCATGCATGAGTGGATGTGCTCATACAGTGCCTTAGTGTAGGATTCAGCAGTTGAACTTTCAGTTCCTGTCTGCATGGGTGTCATAAAGTTTGTCACTTCTGACTTGAGTAGCATGAAGTTGGCTTTGGAGAAGTTTTTTATGTAGGTTTCCTTACTGGGGGTAGGGGTGGGATGTGGATGTTAAGGGTGATTAGCTTATGGTCAGACCTGACTAACAAGGGGGTGACCATAGGTGTGGAGCATTGATTTCCCATTATGGTAATGACCAGGTCTAGGATATTGAAGTCTATGGTGGGACAATGGATTAGTTGAGCTAGGGCGTTGGAATTTATGAATACCAAGGACTGTTGGGCGAAGGTGTTGGTACAAGAGTAGTTTTCCCGGTTAATGGCAGGGTAGTTAAAATCACCCAGTATTAGGGTGTTTGGTTCTATCTTAATATTTTGCAGTAGGTTTAGAAAGGTGTAGTGAGAATCTTGGGGCATGGTGGAGGATCTGTAGCAAGCTACAGTTTGGATTGCAGTCTTACCAAGTGTTAGTTGTACCTGGAGAATTTCAGATACATTGTGTTGGGCAATTAGCCTGGTAGTTTGAATATCCTTGGTGAATATTGACACTCCTCCACCTTTAGTGTTTCGGTCCTGGTTTGGTGGCCAAAAAGTGTGGTAAGAGTTGTAGCCTGGTATTGCAGGAGTGCTCTCTAGAGCCTTGAACCAGATATCGATGTTCTCCATTTTTAGGAGTGCCTCGAGAGAGTGCATTTTGAGGTTTAGACTTCTAGCATTGAGTAGCATTACCTTCAGATTTTGCATGCTTCTACCTGTTACGGTGGTGGTTTTGTCCTTTTAACTTTGCCTAAAATAGGCACTATAGGGGTGGCAAGAGCCTTAGCCAGTAACCTGAATCCCAGGGGCAACAGGTGCAGACCAGCTCTGGCAAAGCATCGTGGTCTGTCGACCATGTCGTCCCAGGCAGACAGATACTGGACCCCTTTGAATGACACCAGAAGCTTAGCCAATTGTTGAAGTCAATCATTTTGTCCTTATATTGCGGTATCATTCTGGGCGAAGGCAGAATGCTACTCAGGGCTAAGGTCATACCTGCCTGGGCCACATGATCCAAGAGCTCTTCCATGTCTCTTTTCATGTAGTCCAGGGAGGTTCGTCTCAAGTCATTCACTCCAACATGGACAATGACAGAGTCATATTTGTACTGGCTGTGGAGTGACTTGAGTGCATGTGTTATGTGGTGGATCCTGGCACCTGACAGGCAGCTGACTGCAATTTTCTCCTTGTTCAACCTGGTGAGTGGGACATCAGTGTGTCGGACTACAGAGTCACCTATGACTAAAGTGTTAGGTATGTTGTCTTTCCTTAGGGGCTGTTGCTGGGTGGCACACTGGTGTTGTGAGCTATGTGACACTTTGGTTGTTTGGGTTTCAGCTTCAGAGGTCCTTGTTGCTTGGGCAGGTTACAGTTAAGGGCCTCTGCATATGTGGATTTAGTGTTGCTATATGTGGGTGTTGGTGGTGTGGGTTTAGAAGGGCTATGTGTTGCTTGAGGTGTAGTGTGGGTGTTAACCTTCTCCTCTTGACTGTCTAGCACAATCTTGGGTGGAGAGATTTTTGCTTCCATTTTGGCTATGTAAGTGCATCTCTCACAGGTTGTAGTGTTTGGTGGTAGGAGAGGATTGTCTGTGTACATGAGGCAATTGCTGCATTGCCCCAGTATGCCCAGATTCACCAGGTGGACAGGAGAAATCACCGGAAGCTGACCCTTGCCTGGTTTGTTGATTTTTTTTTTTCTTTTTTTAAGGTACAGGAGCTGTTTTCCCTTACCTTAGCAAGGTACTTTGCAATTATAGGCTGTTTAGTGCCTACTATTAATTTCTCCTTATTAACAAGGAGAGTTGAGTGCTTGTATCAGTTTAAGTGTTCCTAGTGCTTTCCAGCAGGTATTAGAGCAAGTGCTAGTCACAGGGATGCTTAAAGGTAATATGAAAAAAAATGCACACTGCAGTGTGCACTAGAGAAGTTAGATGTGAAAGTAGGTAACTTAAGTTTTACCTGTTTAAACAGTTAAGGTTTAGTGCAGAGTTACTATTTTTAAAACAGCAAGATGGATTGAAAGGGGTGGTCACTTTTGTATTCTGGTACTATGGAATACAGTAGGATGGCCAATAAATTTAAATAATTGAAGAGGAGGGATTTCAAAAATGATGATTTTGTGATTACTCACACAAGACAGTGAAAGGAGAGAGGAAATGAGATATATGGTCAGATTAACATAAGAGGCAGGCAATTAGAAAGACACTGGTATTTAACAAGACAACCGTAACTGGGTGGGAGTGTGAGAAAACATTTCTGACTGACTCAGAAGAGACAGAGCTGTGGTCTCTTTTGAAGTTTTAATATACAGTTAAAGCAGAATGCAAGTAAAACACAAGGTAAAGAAAACAGGTCTATATCATAACATTGAAGTTCTCTAACATCGAATGTTATAATATCGAACCCTAAACACCAAAGTGTGAAAACATCAAACAGTCAGAATAGCAAATTTTTTCCCAGGGAAAAAAAACGCTGTTCAGAGAAACATACACGCAGCACAAACACGCACAAAAAACAGCCATCCACACACATACACTTAAAATCCTACACCTAAACTAAACCTAACCCTAAGGTCCGTCACTATCGCACACTCACCATACCCGCGCCCTAACCCTAACTCACCTAACCCGCACCCGACACTAACCTACACACAATCACACACTTACATGAACCTGCACCCTAACACTAATGTCCACACAACCACACACTTACCTGACCTGCTCCCTAACCCTAACAAACCTAACCCACCCCCTAACCCTAACCTACACACACAGTCGCACACTTACCTGAACCTCACCCATAACGCTCCAACATATAGAATGCTGAAAACAAGAAAGCCACAGCAATGGCCCACCAAATTCTTTCCCTGGGAAAGAATTCAATGTCCTGCACCTTCGCTGTTTTCAGCATTCGACATTACGGGTTCGATATTATAACATTCGATGTTAGAGAACTTCGATGTTATCATATAGACCAAAGAAAACAAACCACAGTATTCAAAATATAAAAAGGCAGTATAAAGTAATACAAAATACAACAAATAAAAGCAAACTAACCTTTCTTTCACAGCAAAGTGTAGCAGAGTCTGGATGAGCCTTTCTGGTACATATACCATTCTCCAGTGTTTAAACTCCCCTGTGAATATAATACCTGAGGTATCCTTACAATGGTATGAGTACCTCAATTATATTTGCCAGAGAGTTTAAACATTGAACAAGAGAGTTTAAACTCTCTGGCAAATATAATTGAGGTACTCATACCATTGTTCAGTGTTTAAGCTCTCTGGTGAATATAATACCTGAGGTACCTGTACCATTGTTCAGTGTTTAAGCTCTCAGGTGAATATAATACCTGAGGTACCTGTACCATTGTTCAGTGTATAAGCTCTCAGGTGAATATAATACCTGAGGTACCCATACCATTGTTCAGTGTTTAAGCTCTCTGGTGAATATAATATCTGAGGTACTCATACCATTGTTCAGTGTTTAAACTCTAAAGTGAATATAATACCTGAGGTACCCATATCATTGTTCAGTGTTTAAACTCTCCGTTGAATATAATACCTGAGGTACCTTTACTATTGTTCAGTGTTTAAGCTCTCTGGTGAATATAATACCTGAGGTACCTGTACCATTGTTCAGTGTTTAAACTCTCCTGTGAATATAATACCTGAGGTATCCATCCCATTGTTCAGTGTCTAAGCTCTCTGCTGAATATAATACCCGAGGTACCTGTACATTATTCAATCTTTAAGCTCTCCGGTGAATATAATACCTGAGGTACCTGTACCATTGTTCAGTGTTTAAGCTCTCCGGTGAATATAATACCTGAGGTACCTGTACCATTGTTCAGTGTTTAAGCTCTCTGGTGAATATAATACCAGAGGTACCTTTACCTTTGTTCAGTTTTTAAGCTCTCTGCTGAATATAATACCTGAGGTACCTGTACCATTGTTCAGTGTTTAAACTCTCCTGTGAATATAATACCTGAGGTATTCTTACCATTGTTCAGTATTTAAGCTTGCCAATGAATATTATACCTGAGGTACCTGTACCATTGTTCAGTGTTTAAGCTCTCGAGTGAATATAATACCTGAGGTACTCGTACCATTTTTCAGTGTTTAAGCTCTCCGATGAATATTATACCTGAGGTAGCTGTTCCATTGTTCAGAGTTTAAATTTTCCTGTTAATATAATACCTGAGGTACCCATACAATTGTTCAGTGTTTAAGCTCTCCTGTGAATATAATACCTGAGGTACTTGTACCATTGTTCAGTGTTTAAGCTCTCTGGTGAATATAATACCTGAGGTACTTGAACCATTGTTCAGTGTTTCAGCTCTCAGTGAATATACTAGCCGAGGTACATGTACCATTTTTCAGTTTATAAGCTCTCTCTGGTGAATATAATACCTGAGGTACCTGTACCATTGTTCAGTGTTTAAACTCTCCTGTGAATATAATACCTGAGGTATCCTTACCATTGTTCAGTGTTTAAGCTCTCTGGTGAATATAATACCTGAGGTACCTGTATCATTGTTCAGTGTTTAAATTCTCTAGTGAATATAATATCTGAGATATTCGTACCATTCTTCAGTGTTTAAGATCTGCGATGAATATGGTACCTGTACCATTGTT